>NW_023503647.1:0-26475 GCF_014529535.1 Bradysia coprophila | reverse complement strand
CTTGCCTATTATTTTGTTCAAAATATCCAAATGAATTTTTTACATTGAAAATAAAAAAATTGAAAAATCTTAGGAAACTAAAATGATTTTTAGCTGGTTGTAAATGTGTTTTTTCACTAATTTCTGGCGCACCGTGAAACACACTAAAAACTCACTTGCCTTACATTATTTTGTTCAAAATATCCAAATGAATTTTTTTACATGTAAATAAAAAAAATTGAAAATCTTAGAAACCTAAAAAGGTTTTTAGCTGGTTGTAAATGTGTTTTTTCACTATACCATGCGCACACGGTTGAAACACACTAAAAACTCACTTGCCTTATTATTTTGTTCAAAATATCCAAATGAATTTTTTTACATGAAAATAAAAAAAAATTGAAAATCTTAGAAACTAAAAGTTTTTTTAGCTGGTTGTCAAATGTGTTTTTTCACTAACCACTTGCGCACCGTTGAAACACACTAAAAACTCACTTGCCTTACATTTATTTTGTTCAAAATATCCAAATGAATTTTTTTACATGAAATAAAAAAAATTGAAAATCTTAGAAACTAAAATGGTTTTTTAGGGCTGGTTGTCAAACTGTGTTTTTTTCACTAATATTACTGGCGCACCCGGTTGAAACACACTAAAAACTCACTTGCTTACATTATTTTGTTCAAAATATCCGAATGAATTTTTTTTACATGATAAATAAAAAAATTGAAAATCTTAGAAACTAAAAGGTTTTTTAGGCTTGGTTGTAATGTGTTTTTTTCACTAATCACTGCGCACCGGTTGAAACACACTAAAAACTCACTTGCCTACATTATTTTGTTCAAAATATCCAAATGAATTTTTTTACATGATAAATAAAAAAAATGAAAATCTTAGAAACTAAAAGGTTTTTTAGCTGGTTGTAAATGTGTTTTTTCACTAACCTACTGCGCACCGTTGAAACACACTAAAAACTCACTTGCCTACATTATTTTTGTTCAAAATATCCAAATGAATTTTTTTACATGAAAATAAAAAAAATGAAAATCTTAGAAACTAAAAGGTTTTTTAGCTGGTTGTAAATGTGTTTTTTCACTAACCACTGCGCACCGTTGAAACACACTAAAAACTCACTTGCCTACATTTATTTTGTTCAAAATATCCAAATGAATTTTTTACATGTAAAATAAAAAAAATTGAAAATCTTAGAAACTAAAAGGTTTTTTAGCTGGTTGTAAATGTGTTTTTTCACTAACCACTGCGCACCGTTGAAACACACTAAAAACTCACTTGCCTACATTATTTTGTTCAAAATATCCGAAATGAATTTTTTTTACATGTAAATAAAAAAAAATTGAAAATCTTAGAAACTAAAAGGTTTTTTTAGCTGGTTGTAAATGTGTTTTTTCACTAACCACTGCGCACCGGTTGAAACACACTAAAAACTCACTTGCCTACATTATTTTGTTCAAAATATCCAAATGAATTTTTTTACATGTAAATAAAAAAAAATGAAAATCTTAGAAACTAAAATGGTTTTTTAGCAGGTTGTAAACTGTGTTTTTTTCACCACTGCGCACCGTTGAAACACACTAAAAACTCACTTGCCTACATTATTTTGTTCAAAATATCCAAATGAATTTTTTTACATGTAAAATAAAAAAAAATTGAAAATCTTAGAAACTAAAAGTTTTTTAGCTGGTTGTAAATGTGTTTTTTCACTAACCACTGCGCACCGTTGAAACACACTAAAAACTCACTTGCCTTACATTATTTTGTTCAAAATATCCAAATGAATTTTTTTACATGTAAATAAAAAAAATTGAAAATCTTAGAAACTAAAAGTTTTTTAGCTGGTTGTAAATGTGTTTTTTCACTAACCACTGCGCACCGTTGAAACACACTAAAAACTCACTTGCCTTATTTATTTTGTTCAAAATATCCAAATGAATTTTTTTACATGTAAATAAAAAAAATTGAAAATCTTAGAAACTAAAAGGTTTTTTAGCTGGTTGTAAATGTGTTTTTTCACTAACCACTGCGCACCGTTGAAACACACTAAAAACTCACTTGCCTTATTTATTTTGTTCAAAATATCCAAATGAATTTTTTTACATGTAAATAAAAAAAAATTGAAAATCTTAGAAACTAAAAGGTTTTTTAGCTGGTTGTAAATGTGTTTTTTCACTAACTACTGCGCACCGGTTGAAACACACTAAAAACTCACTTGCCTTACATTATTTTGTTCAAAATATCCAAATGAATTTTTTTACATGTAAATAAAAAAAATTGAAAATCTTAGAAACTAAAAGGTTTTTTAGCTGGTTGTAAATGTGTTTTTTCACTAACCACTGCGCACCGTTGAAACACACTAAAAACTCACTTGCCTTACATTATTTTGTTCAAAATATCCAAATGAATTTTTTTACATGTAAATAAAAAAAAATTGAAAATCTTAGAAACTAAAAGGTTTTTTAGCTGGTTGTAAATGTGTTTTTCACTAACCACTGCGCACCGTTGAAACACACTAAAAACTCACTTGCCTACTATTATTTTGTTCAAAATATCCAAATGAATTTTTTTACATGTAAATAAAAAAAATTGAAAAATCTTAGAAACTAAAAGGTTTTTTAGCTGGTTGTAAATGTGTTTTTTCACTAACCACTGCGCACCGTTGAAACACACTAAAAACTCACTTGCCTTACATTATTTTGTTCAAAATATCCAAATGAATTTTTTTACATGTAAATAAAAAAAATTGAAAATCTTAGAAACTAAAAGGTTTTTTAGCTGGTTGTAAATGTGTTTTTTCACTAATTTACTGCGCCACCGGTTGAAACACACTAAAAACTCACTTGCCTACATTATTTTGTTCAAAATATCCAAATGAATTTTTTTACATGTAAATAAAAAAAAATTGAAAATCTTAGAAACTAAAAGTTTTTTAGCTGGTTGTAAATGTGTTTTTTCACTAACTACTGCGCACCGGTTGAAACACACTAAAAACTCACTTGCCTACATTATTTTGTTCAAAATATCCAAATGAATTTTTTTACATGATAAATAAAAAAAAATGAAAATCTTAGAAACTAAAAGGTTTTTTAGCTTGTTGTCAATGTGTTTTTTCACTAACCACTGCGCACCGTTGAAACACACTAAAAACTCACTTGCCTACATTATTTTGTTCAAAATATCCAAATGATTTTTTTACATGTAAAAAAAAAAAAAATTGAAAATCTTAGAAACTAAAAGGTTTTTTAGCTTGGTTGTAAATGTGTTTTTTCACTAACCACTGCGCACCGTTGAAACACACTAAAACTCACTTGCCTACATTATTTTGTTCAAAATATCCAAATTAATTTTTTTACATGAAAATAAAAAAAATTCAAAATCTTAGAAACTAAAAGTTTTTTAGCTGGTTGTAAATGTGTTTTTTCACTAACCACTGCGCACCGTTGAAACACACTAAAAACTCACTTGCCTTATTTATTATGTTCAAAATATCCAAATGATTTTTTTTACATGAAAATAAAAAAAATTGAAAATCTTAGAAACTAAATGGTTTTTTAGCTGGTTGAAACTGTGTTTTTTCACTAACCACTGCGCACCGTTGAAACACACTAAAAACTCACTTGCCTTATTTATTTTAATCAAAATATCCAAATGAATTTTTTTACACGTACATAAAAAAAAATTGAAAATCTTAGAAACTAAAAGTTTTTTTAGCAGGTTGTAAATGTGTTTTTTCACTAACCACTGCGCACCGTTGAAACACACTAAAAACGTACTTGCCTTATTTATTATGTTCAAAATATCAAAAAAAAATTTTTTCATGAAAATAAAAAAAATTAAAAATCTTAGAAACTAAATGGTTTTTTAGCTGGTTGAAACTGTGTTTTTTCACTAACCACTGCGCACCGTTGAAACACACTAAAAACTCACTTGCCTTATTTATTTTAATCAAAATATCCAAATGAATTTTTTTACACGTACATAAAAAAAAATTGAAAATCTTAGAAACTAAAAGGTTTTTTAGCTGGTTGTAAATGTGTTTTTTAATAACCACTGCGCACCGTTGAAACACACTAAAAACTAACTTGCCTACATTATTTTGTTCAAAATATCCAAATGAATGTTTTTACATGTAAATAAAAAAAAATTGAAAATCTTAGAAACTAAAATATCTTTTAGCTGGTTGTAAATGTGTTTTTTCACTAATTACTGCGCACCGGTGAAACACACTAAAAACTCACTTGCCTACATTATTTTGTTCAAAATATCCAAATGAATTTTTTTACATGAAAATAAAAAAAAAATAGAAAATCTTAGAAACTAAAAGGTTTTTTAGCTTGTTGTAGATGTGTTATTTCACTAACCACTGCGCACCGTTGAAATACACTAAAAACTCACTTGCCTTATTTATTTTGTTCAAAATATCCAAATGAATTTTTTTACATGAAAATAAAAAAAATTGAAAATCTTAGAAACTAAAAAGTTTTTTAGCTGGTTGTCCATGTGTTTTTTCACTAACCACTTCGCACCGTTGAAACACACTAAAAACTCACTTGCCTACATTATTTTGTTCAAAATATCCAAATGATTTTTTTTACATGTAAATAAAAAAAAAATTGAAAATCTTAGAAACTAAAAGATTTTTTAGCTGGTTGTAAATGTGTTTTTTCACTAATTACTGCGCCCCGGTGAAACACACTAAAAACTCACTTGCCTACATTATTTTGTTCAAAATAACCGAATGAATTTTTTTACATATAAATAAAAAAAATGAAAATCTTAGAAACTAAAAGGTTTTTTAGCTTGTTGTCAATGTGTTTTTTCACTAACCACTGCGCACCGTTGAAACACAGTAAAAACTAACTTGCCTACATTATTTTGTTCAAAATATCCAAATGATTTTTTTTACATGTAAACAAAAAAAAAATGAAAATCTTAGAAACTAAAAGGTTTTTTAGCTTGTTGTAGATGTGTTATTTTACTAACCACTGCGCACCGTTGAAATACACTAAAACTCACTTGCCTACATTATTTTGTTCAAAATATCCAAATTAATTTTTTTACATGAAAATAAAAAAATTCAAAATCTTAGAAACTAAAAGTTTTTTTAGCAGGTTGTAAATGTGTTTTTTCACTAACCACTGCGCACCGTTGAAACACACTAAAAACTCACTTGCCTTATTTATTTTGTTCAAAATATCCAAATGAATTTGTTTACATGAAAATAAAAAAAAATGAAAATCTTAGAAACTAAATGGTTATTTAGCTGGTTGAAACTGTGTTTTTTCACTAACCACTGCGCACCGTTGAAACACACTAAAAACTCACTTGCCTTATTTATTTTGATCAAAATATCCAAATGAATTTTTTTACACGTAAATAAAAAAAATTGAAAATCTTAGAAACTAAATGGTTTTTTAGCTGGTTGAAACTGTGTTTTTTCACTAACCACTGCGCACCGTTGAAACACACTAAAAACTCACTTGCCTACATTATTTTGTTCAAAATTCTCTCTAAATTCCATGAAATTTTAACTGTATGTATGAAATGCTAATCAAACCATATAGCCAAAATATCATGCAATTCTGAGACAAAAAATTTTTAATTTTACTTTTTTGGCCATACATTATGACCAAAAAATGGCATTGTTACAAAAAATAAAAAAAAATTCTCTCCAAATTCCATGAAATTTTAACTGTATAACAGATAAACAGATAAAATTTCATGGAATTTGGATAGAATTTTTTCTTAATTTTTTGTAACAATGCCACTTTTTGGTCATAATGTATGGCCAAGAAAGTAAAATTAAAAATTTTTTGTCTCAGAATTGCATGAAATTTTGGCTATATGGTTTGACTAGTATTTCAGACATACAGTTAAAATTTCATGGAATTTGGAGAGAATTTTTTTTTTGATTTTTTGTAACAATGCCATTTTTTGGTCATAAGGTATGGCCAAAAAAGTAAAATTAAAAATTTTTTGTCTCAGAATTGCATGAAATTTTGGCTATATGGTTTGATTATCATTTCATACATACAGTTAAAATTGCATGGAATTTGGAGAGAATTTTTTTTTAAATTTTTTGTAACAATGCCATTTTTTTGGTCATAATGTATGGCCAAAAAAGTAAAATTAAAAATTTTTTGTCTCAGAATTGCATGAAATTTTGGCTATATCGTTTGATTAGCATTTCATACATACAGATAAAATTTCATGGAATTTGGATAGAATTTTTTTTTAAATTTTTTGTAACAATGCAATTTTTTGGTCATGATGTATGGCCATAAAAGTAAAATTAAAAATTTTTTGTCTCAGAATTGCATGTAATTTTGGCTATATTGGTTGATTAGTATTTCAGACATACAGTTAAAATTTCATGGAATTTGGAGAGAATTTTTTTTAAATTTTTTGTAACAATGCCATTTTTTTGGTCATAATTTATGGCCAAAAAAGTAAAATCAAAAATTTTTTGTCTCAGAATTGCATGAAATTTTGGCTATATCGTTTGATTAGCATTTCATACATACAGATAAAATTTCATGGAATTTGGATAGAATTTTTTTTTAATTTTTTGTAACAATGCCACTTTTTGGTCATAATGTATGGCCAAGAAAGTAAAATTAAAAATTTCTTGTCTCAGAATTGCATGAAATTTTGGCTATATGGTTTGACTAGTATTTCAGACATACAGTTAAAATTTCATGGAATTTGGAGAGAATTTTTTTAATTTTTGTAACAATGCCATTTTTTGGTCATAATGTATGGCCAAAAAAGTAAAATTAAAAATTTTTTGTCTCAAAATTGCATGAAATTTTGTGTATATATTTTGATTAGCATTTCATACATACAGTTAAAATTTCATGGAATTTGGAGAGAATTTTTTTTTTAAATTTTTTGTAACAATGCCATTTTTTGGTCATAAGGTATGGCCAAAAAAGTAAAATTAAAAATTTTTTGTCTCAGAATTGCATGAAATTTTGGCTATATGGTTTGATTAGCATTTCATACATACAGTTAAAATTTCATGGAATTTGGAGAGAATTCTTTTTACATTTTTTGTAAGAATGCCATTTTTTGGTCATAATGTATGGCCAAAAAAGTAAAATTAAAAATTTTTTGTCTCAGAATTGCATGAAATTTTGGCTATATGGTTTGATTAGCATTTCATACATACAGTTAAAATTTCATGGAATTTGGAGATATTTTTTTTTTAATTTTTTGTAACAATGCCATTTTTTGGTCATAATGTATGGAATTTGGAGAGAATTTTTTTTTTTAATTTTTTGTAACAATGCCATTTTTTGGTCATAAGGTATGGCCAAAAAAGTAAAATTAAAAATTTTTTGTCTCAGAATTGCATGAAATTTTGGCTATATGGTTTGATTAGTATTTCAGACATACAGTTAAAATTGCATGGAATTTGGATAGAATTTTTTTAAAATTTTTTGTAACAATGCCACTTTTTGGTCATAATGTATGGCCAAGAAAGTAAAATTAAAAATTTTTTGTCTCAGAATTGCATGACATTTTGGCTATATGGTTTGATTAGCATTTCATACATACAGTTAAAATTTCATGGAATATGGAGAGTATTTTTTTTTTAATTTTTTGTAACAATGCCATTTTTTGGTCATGATGTATGGCCATAAAAGTAAAATTAAAATTTTTTTGTCTCAGAATTGCATGAAATTTTGGCTATATGGTTTGATTAGCATTTCATACATACAGTTAAAATTTCATGGAATATGGAGAGTATTTTTTTTTAATTTTTTGTAACAATGCCATTTTTTGGTCATGATGTATGGCCATAAAAGTAAAATTAAAATTTTTTGTCTCAGAATGGCATGAAATCTTGGCTATATGGGTCGATTAGTATTTCAGACATACAGTTAAAATTTCATTGAATTTGGAAAGAATTTTTTTTAATTTTTTGTAACAATGCCATTTTTTTGGTCATAATGTATGGCCAAAAAAGTAAAATTAAAAATTTTTGTCTCAGAATTGCATGAAATTTTGGCTATATCGTTTGATTAGCATTTCATACATACAGATAAAATTTCATGGAATTTGGATAGAATTTTTTTTAAATTTTTTGTAACAATTTGATTAGCATTTCATAGATACAGTTAAATCAAAAAATGGCATTGTTACAAAAAAATTTAAAAAAATTCTCTCCAAATTCCATGAAATTTTAACTGTATGTATGAAATGCTAATCAAACCATATAGCCAAAATTTCATGCAATTCTGAGACAAAAAATTTTTAATTTTACTTTTTTGGCCATACATCATGACCAAAATATGGCATTGTTACAAAAAATTAAAAAAAAAAAATCTCTCCAAATTTCAGGAAATTGTAATTGTATGTATGAAATGCTAATCAAACCATATAGCCAAAATTTCATGCAATTCTGAGACAAAAATTTTTTAATTTTACTTTTTTGGCCATACATTATGACCAAAAAATGGCATTGTTTCAAAAAATTTAAAAAAAAATTCTCTCTAAATTCCATGAAATTTTAACTGTATGTCTGAAATACTAATACCAAATGAATTTTTTTACATGAAAATAAAAAAAATTGAAAATCTTAGAAACTAAATGGTTTTTTAGCTGGTTGAAACTGTGTTTTTTCACTAACCACTGCGCACCGTTGAAACACACTAAAAACTCACTTGCCTTATTTATTTTAATCAAAATATCCAAATGAATTTTTTTACACGTACATAAAAAAAAATGGAAATTTTAGAAACTAAAAGTTTTTTTAGCAGGTTGTAAATGTGTTTTTTCACTAACCACTGCGCACCGTTGAAACACACTAAAAACGTACTTGCCTTATTTATTATGTTCAAAATATCCAAATGAATTTTTTTCATGAAAATAAAAAAAATTAAAAATCTTAGAAACTAAATGGTTTTTTAGCAGGTTGAAACGGTGTTTTTTTACTAACCACTGCGCACTGTTGAAACACACTAAAAACTCACTTGCCTACATTATTTTGTTGAAAATATCCAAATGAATTTTTTTACACGTAAATAAAAAAAAATTGAAAATCTTAGAAACTAAAAGTTTTTTTAGCAGGTTGTAAATGTGTTTTTTCACTAACCACTGCGCACCGTTGAAACACACTAAAAACGTACTTGCCTTATTTATTATGTTCAAAATATCAAAAAAAAAAATTTCATGAAAATAAAAAAAATTAAAAATCTTAGAAACTAAATGGTTTTTTAGCAGGTTGAAACTGTGTTTTTTCACTGCGCACCGTTGAACCACACTAAAAACTCACTTGCCTACATTATTTTGTTCAAAATCTCCAAATGAATTTTTTTACACGTAAATAAAAAAAAAATTGAAAATCTTAGAAACTAAAAGTTTTTTTAGCAGGTTGTTAATGTGTTTTTTCACTAACCACTGCGCACCGTTGAAACACACTAAAAACTGACTTGCCTTATTTATTATGTTCAAAATATCCAAATGAATTTTTTTACATGAAAATAAAAAAATTGAAAATCTTAGAAACTAAATGGTGTTTTAGCTGGTTGAAACTGTGTTTTTTCACTAACCACTGCGCACCGTTGAAACACACTAAAAACTCACTTGCCTTATTTATTTTGATCAAAATATCCAAATGAATTTTTTTACACGTAAATAAAAAAAATTGAAAATCTTAGAAACTAAAAGGTTTTTTTAGCAGGTTGTAAATATGTTTTTTCACTAACCACTGCGCACCGTTGAAACACACTAAAAACGTGCTTGCCTTATTTATTATGTTCAAAATATCCAAATGAATTTTTTTCATGAAAATTAAAAAATTAAAAATCTTAGAAACTAAATGGTTTTTCAGCAGGTTGAAACTGTGTTTTTTCACTAACTACTGCGCACCGTTGAAACAAACTAAAAACTCACTTGCCTACATTATTTTGTTCAAAATATCCAAATGAATTTTTTTACACGTAAATAAAAAAAATTAAAAATCTTAGAAACTAAAAGTTTTTTTAGCAGGTTGTAAATGTGTTTTTTCACTAACCACTGCGCACCGTTGAAACACACTAAAAACTCACTTGCCTTATTTATTTTGATCAAAATATCCAATTGAATTTTTTTACACGTACATAAAAAAAAATTGAAAATCTTAGAAACTAAAAGTTTTTTTAGCAGGTTGTAAATGTGTTTTTTCACTAACCACTGCGCACCGTTGAAACACACTAAAAACTCACTTGCCTTATTTATTATGTTCAAAATATCCAAATGAATTTTTTTCATGAAAATAAAAAAAATTAAAAATCTTAGAAACTAAATGGTTTTTTAGCTGGTTGAAACTGTGTTTTTTCACTAACCACTGCGCACCGTTGAAACACACTAAAAACTCACTTGCTTACATTATTTTGTTCAAAATATCCGAATGAATTTTTTATTACATGAAAATAAAAAAAAATTGAATATCTTAGAAACTAAAAGGTTTTTTAGCTTGTTGTAGATGTCTTTTTTCACTAACCGCAGCGCACCGTTGAAACACACTAAAAACTCACTTGCCTACATTGTTTTGTTCAAAATATCCAAATGAATTTTTTTACACGTAAATAAAAAAAATTGAAAATCTTAGAAACTAAAAGTTTTTTAGCAGGTTGTCAATGTGTTTTTTCACTAACCACTGCGCACCGTTGAAACACACTAAAAACTCATATGCCCTGATTATTTTCTTCGAAATATCCAAATGTATTTTTTTACATGAAAATAAAAAAAAATGAAAATCTTAGAAACTAAAAGGTTTTTTAGCTTGTTGTAAATGTGTTTTTTCACTAACCGCTGCGCACCGTTGTAACACACTAAAAACTCAGTTGCCTACATTATTTGGTTCAAAATATCCAAATGAATGTTTTTACATGTAAATAAAAAAAAATTGAAAATCTTAGAAACTAAAATATCTTTTAGCTGGTTGTAAATGTGTTTTTTCACTAATTTCTGCGCACCGTTGAAACACACTAAAAACTCACTTGCTTACATTATTTTGTTCAAAATATCTGAATGAATTTTTTTACATGTAAATAAAAAAAATTGAAAATCTTAGAAACTAAAAGGTTTTTTAGCTGGTTGTAAATGTGTTTTTTAATAACCACTGCGCACCGTTGAAACACACTAAAAACTAACTTGCCTATATTATTTTGTTCAAAATATCCAAATGAATGTTTTTACATGTAAATAAAAAAAAATTGAAAATCTTAGAAACTAAAATATCTTTTAGCTGGTTGTAAATGTGTTTTTTCACTAATTACTGCGCACCGGTGAAACACACTAAAAACTCACTTGCCTACATTATTTTGTTCAAAATATCCAAATGAATTTTTTTACATGAAAATAAAAAAAAAATAGAAAATCTTAGAAACTAAAAGGTTTTTTAGCTTGTTGTAGATGTGTTATTTCACTAACCACTGCGCACCGTTGAAATACACTAAAAACTCACTTGCCTTATTTATTTTGTTCAAAATATCCAAATGAATTTTTTTACATGAAAATAAAAAAAATTGAAAATCTTAGAAACTAAAAAGTTTTTTAGCTGGTTGTCCATGTGTTTTTTCACTAACCACTTCGCACCGTTGAAACACACTAAAAACTCACTTGCCTACATTATTTTGTTCAAAATATCCAAATGATTTTTTTACATGTAAATAAAAAAAAATTGAAAATCTTAGAAACTAAAAGATTTTTTAGCTGGTTGTAAATGTGTTTTTTCACTAATTACTGCGCACCGGTGAAACACACTAAAAACTCACTTGCCTACATTATTTTGTTCAAAATAACCGAATGAATTTTTTTACATATAAATAAAAAAAATGAAAATCTTAGAAACTAAAAGGTTTTTTAGCTTGTTGTCAATGTGTTTTTTCACTAACCACTGCGCACCGTTGAAACACAGTAAAAACTCACTTGCCTACATTATTTTGTTCAAAATATCCAAATGATTTTTTTTACATGTAAACAAAAAAAAATGAAAATCTTAGAAACTAAAAGGTTTTTTAGCTTGTTGTAGATGTGTTATTTTACTAACCACTGCGCACCGTTGAAATACACTAAAACTCACTTGCCTACATTATTTTGTTCAAAATATCCAAATTAATTTTTTTACATGAAAATAAAAAAATTCAAAATCTTAGAAACTAAAAGTTTTTTTAGCAGGTTGTAAATGTGTTTTTTCACTAACCACTGCGCACCGTTGAAACACACTAAAAACTCACTTGCCTTATTTATTTTGTTCAAAATATCCAAATGAATTTGTTTACATGAAAATAAAAAAAAATGAAAATCTTAGAAACTAAATGGTTTTTTAGCTGGTTGAAACTGTGTTTTTTCACTAACCACTGCGCACCGTTGAAACACACTAAAAACTCACTTGCCTTATTTATTTTGATCAAAATATCCAAATGAATTTTTTTACACGTAAATAAAAAAAATTGAAAATCTTAGAAACTAAAAGTTTTTTTAGCAGGTTGTAAATGTGTTTTTTCACTAACCACTGCGCACCGTTGAAACACACTAAAAACGTGCTTGCCTTATTTATTATGTTCAAAATATCCAAATGAATTTTTTTCATGAAAATTAAAAAATTAAAAATCTTAGAAACTAAATGGTTTTTCAGCAGGTTGAAACTGTGTTTTTTCACTAACTACTGCGCACCGTTGAAACAAACTAAAAACTCACTTGCCTACATTATTTTGTTCAAAATATCAAAATGAATTTTTTTACATGAAAATAAAAAAAATTGAAAATCTTAGAAACTAAATGGTTTTTTAGCTGGTTAAAACTGTGTTTTTTCACTAACCACTGCGCACCGTTGAAACACACTAAAAACTCACTTGCCTTATTTATTTTGATTCAAAATATCCAAATTGAATTTTTTTACACGTAAATAAAAAAAATTGAAAATCTTAGAAACTAAAAGTTTTTTTAGCAGGTTGTAAATGTGTTTTTTCACTAACCACTGCGCACCGTTGAAACACACTAAAAACTCACTTGCCTTACATTATTTTGTTCAAAATATCCGAAATGAATTTTTTTTACATGAAAATAAAAAAAAATTGAAAATCTTAGAAACTAAAAGGTTTTTTAGCTTGTTGTAAATGTGTTTTTTCACTAACCACTGCGCACCGTTGAAACACACTAAAAACTCACTTGCCTACATTATTTTGTTCAAAATATCCAAATGAATTTTTTTACACGTAAATAAAAAAAAATTGAAAATCTTAGAAACTAAAAGTTTTTTAGCTAGGTTGTCAATGTGTTTTTTCACTAACCACTGCGCACCGTTGAAACACACTAAAAACTCACTATGCCTACATTATTTTGTTCAAAATATCCAAATGAATTTTTTTACATGAAAATAAAAAAAATTGAAAATCTTAGAAACTAAAAGTTTTTTAGCTGGTTGTAAATGTGTTTTTTCACTAACCACTGCGCACCGGTTGAAACACACTAAAAACTCACTTGCCTACATTATTTTGTTCAAAATATCCAAATGAATTTTTTTACATGTAAATAAAAAAAAATTGAAAATCTTAGAAACTAAAAGGTTTTTTAGCTGGTTGTAAATGTGTTTTTTCACTAACCACTGCGCACCGTTGAAACACACTAAAAACTCACTTGCCTACATTATTTTGTTCAAAATATCCAAATGAATTTTTTTACATGTAAATAAAAAAAAATTGAAAATCTTAGAAACTAAAAGGTTTTTTAGCTTGTTGTAAATGTGTTTTTTCACTAACCACTGCGCACCGTTGAAACACACTAAAAACTCACTTGCCTACATTATTTTGTTCAAAATATCCAAATGAATTTTTTTACATGTAAATAAAAAAAAATTGAAAATCTTAGAAACTAAAATATCTTTTAGCTGGTTGTAAATGTGTTTTTTCACTAATCTCTGCGCACCGTTGAAACACACTAAAAACTCACTTGCCTTACATTATTTTGTTCAAAATATCTAAATGAATTTTTTTACATGTAAATAAAAAAAAATTGAAAATCTTAGAAACTAAAAGGTTTTTTAGCTGGTTGTAAATGTGTTTTTTCACTAACCACTGCGCACCGTTGAAACACACTAAAAACTCACTTGCCTACATTATTTTGTTCAAAATATCCAAATGAATTTTTTTACATGTAAATAAAAAAAATTGAAAATCTTAGAAACTAAAATGGTTTTTTAGCTAGGTTGTAAATGTGTTTTTTCACTAACCACTGCGCACCGTTGAAACACACTAAAAACTCACTTGCCTTACATTATTTTGTTCAAAATATCCAAATGAATTTTTTACATGTAAATAAAAAAAATTGAAAATCTTAGAAACTAAAAGTTTTTTAGCTGGTTGTAAATGTGTTTTTTCACTAACTACTGCGCACCGTTGAAACACACTAAAAACTCACTTGCCTTACATTATTTTGTTCAAAATATCCAAATGAATTTTTTTACATGTAAATAAAAAAAAATTGAAAATCTTAGAAACTAAAAGGTTTTTTAGCTGGTTGTAAATGTGTTTTTTCACTAACCACTGCGCACCGTTGAAACACACTAAAAACTCACTTGCCTACATTATTTTGTTCAAAATATCCAAATGAATTTTTTTACATGTAAATAAAAAAAATTGAAAATCTTAGAAACTAAAAGGTTTTTTAGCTGGTTGTAAATGTGTTTTTTCACTAACCACTGCGCACCGTTGAAACACACTAAAAACTCACTTGCCTTACATTATTTTGTTCAAAATATCCAAATGAATTTTTTTACATGTAAATAAAAAAAATTGAAAATCTTAGAAACTAAAAGGTTTTTTAGCTGGTTGTAAATGTGTTTTTTCACTAACCACTGCGCACCGTTGAAACACACTAAAAACTCACTTGCCTACATTATTTTGTTCAAAATATCCAAATGAATTTTTTTACATGTAAATAAAAAAAATTGAAAATCTTAGAAACTAAAAGGTTTTTTAGCTGGTTGTAAATGTGTTTTTTCACTAACCACTGCGCACCGTTGAAACACACTAAAAACTCACTTGCCTACATTATTTTGTTCAAAATATCCAAATGAATTTTTTTACATGTAAATAAAAAAAATTGAAAATCTTAGAAACTAAAAGGTTTTTTAGCTGGTTGTAAATGTGTTTTTTCACTAACCACTGCGCACCGTTGAAACACACTAAAAACTCACTTGCCTTACATTATTTTGTTCAAAATATCCAAATGAATTTTTTTACATGTAAATAAAAAAAAATTGAAAATCTTAGAAACTAAAAGGTTTTTTAGCTGGTTGTAAATGTGTTTTTTCACTAACCACTGCGCACCGTTGAAACACACTAAAAACTCACTTGCCTACATTATTTTGTTCAAAATATCCAAATGAATTTTTTTACATGTAAATAAAAAAAAATTGAAAATCTTAGAAACTAAAAGTTTTTTAGCTGGTTGTAAATGTGTTTTTTCACTAACCACTGCGCACCGTTGAAACACACTAAAAACTCACTTGCCTACATTATTTTGTTCAAAATATCCAAATGAATTTTTTTACATGTAAATAAAAAAAATTGAAAATCTTAGAAACTAAAAGGTTTTTTAGCTGGTTGTAAATGTGTTTTTTCACTAACCACTGCGCACCGTTGAAACACACTAAAAACTCACTTGCCTTACATTATTTTGTTCAAAATATCCAAATGAATTTTTTTACATGTAAATAAAAAAAATTGAAAATCTTAGAAACTAAAAGGTTTTTTAGCTGGTTGTAAATGTGTTTTTTCACTAACCACTGCGCACCGTTGAAACACACTAAAAACTCACTTGCCTACATTATTTTGTTCAAAATATCCAAATGAATTTTTTTACATGTAAATAAAAAAAAATTGAAAATCTTAGAAACTAAAAGGTTTTTTAGCTGGTTGTAAATGTGTTTTTTCACTAACCACTGCGCACCGTTGAAACACACTAAAAACTCACTTGCCTACATTATTTTGTTCAAAATATCCAAATGAATTTTTTTACATGTAAATAAAAAAAAATTGAAAATCTTAGAAACTAAAAGGTTTTTTAGCTGGTTGTAAATGTGTTTTTTCACTAACCACTGCGCACCGTTGAAACACACTAAAAACTCACTTGCCTTACATTATTTTGTTCAAAATATCCAAATGAATTTTTTTACATGAAAATAAAAAAAAATTGAAAATCTTAGAAACTAAAAGGTTTTTTAGCTGGTTGTAAATGTGTTTTTTCACTAACCACTGCGCACCGTTGAAACACACTAAAAACTCACTTGCCTACATTATTTTGTTCAAAATATCCAAATGAATTTTTTTACATGAAAATAAAAAAAAATTGAAAATCTTAGAAACTAAAAGTTTTTTAGCTGGTTGTAAATGTGTTTTTTCACTAACCACTGCGCACCGTTGAAACACACTAAAAACTCACTTGCCTTACATTATTTTGTTCAAAATATCCAAATGAATTTTTTTACATGTAAATAAAAAAAAATTGAAAATCTTAGAAACTAAAAGGTTTTTTAGCTGGTTGTAAATGTGTTTTTTCACTAACCACTGCGCACCGTTGAAACACACTAAAAACTCACTTGCCTACATTATTTTGTTCAAAATATCCAAATGAATTTTTTTACATGTAAAATAAAAAAAATTGAAAATCTTAGAAACTAAAAGGTTTTTTAGCTGGTTGTAAATGTGTTTTTTCACTAACCACTGCGCACCGTTGAAACACACTAAAAACTCACTTGCCTACATTATTTTGTTCAAAATATCCAAATGAATTTTTTTACATGTAAAATAAAAAAAATTGAAAATCTTAGAAACTAAAAGGTTTTTTAGCTGGTTGTAAATGTGTTTTTTCACTAACCACTGCGCACCGTTGAAACACACTAAAAACTCACTTGCCTACATTATTTTGTTCAAAATATCCAAATGAATTTTTTTACATGTAAATAAAAAAAAATTGAAAATCTTAGAAACTAAAAGGTTTTTTAGCTGGTTGTAAATGTGTTTTTTCACTAACCACTGCGCACCGTTGAAACACACTAAAAACTCACTTGCCTTACATTATTTTGTTCAAAATATCCAAATGAATTTTTTTACATGTAAATAAAAAAAATTGAAAATCTTAGAAACTAAAAGTTTTTTTAGCTGGTTGTAAATGTGTTTTTTCACTAACCACTGCGCACCGTTGAAACACACTAAAAACTCACTTGCTTACATTATTTTGTTCAAAATATCCAAATGAATTTTTTTACATGTAAAATAAAAAAAATTGAAAATCTTAGAAACTAAAAGGTTTTTTAGCTGGTTGTAAATGTGTTTTTTCACTAACCACTGCGCACCGTTGAAACACACTAAAAACTCACTTGCCTACATTATTTTGTTCAAAATATCCAAATGAATTTTTTTACATGTAAATAAAAAAAATTGAAAATCTTAGAAACTAAAAGGTTTTTTAGCTGGTTGTAAATGTGTTTTTCACTAACCACTGCGCACCGTTGAAACACACTAAAAACTCACTTGCCTACATTATTTTGTTCAAAATATCCAAATGAATTTTTTTACATGTAAATAAAAAAAATTGAAAATCTTAGAAACTAAAAGGTTTTTTAGCTGGTTGTAAATGTGTTTTTTCACTAACCACTGCGCACCGTTGAAACACACTAAAAACTCACTTGCCTTACATTATTTTGTTCAAAATATCCAAATGAATTTTTTTACATGTAAAATAAAAAAAATTGAAAATCTTAGAAACTAAAAGGTTTTTTAGCTGGTTGTAAATGTGTTTTTTCACTAACCACTGCGCACCGTTGAAACACACTAAAAACTCACTTGCCTACATTATTTTGTTCAAAATATCCAAATGAATTTTTTTACATGTAAATAAAAAAAATTGAAAATCTTAGAAACTAAAAGTTTTTTAGCTGGTTGTAAATGTGTTTTTTCACTAACCACTGCGCACCGTTGAAACACACTAAAAACTCACTTGCCTACATTATTTTGTTCAAAATATCCAAATGAATTTTTTTACATGAAAATAAAAAAAATTGAAAATCTTAGAAACTAAAAGGTTTTTTAGCTGTTGTAAATGTGTTTTTTCACTAACCACTGCGCACCGTTGAAACACACTAAAAACTCACTTGCCTACATTATTTTGTTCAAAATATCCAAATGAATTTTTTTACATGTAAATAAAAAAAATTGAAAATCTTAGAAACTAAAAGGTTTTTTAGCATGGTTGTAAATGTGTTTTTTCACTAACCACTGCGCACCGTTGAAACACACTAAAAACTCACTTGCCTTATTATTTTGTTCAAAAATATCCAAATGAATTTTTTTACATGAAAATAAAAAAAAATTGAAAATCTTAGAAACTAAAAAGTTTTTTAGCTGGTTGTAAATGTGTTTTTTCACTAACTACTGCGCACCGTTGAAACACACTAAAAACTCACTTGCCTACATTATTTTGTTCAAAATATCCAAATGAATTTTTTTACATGTAAATAAAAAAAAATTGAAAATCTTAGAAACTAAAAGGTTTTTTAGCTGGTTGTAAATGTGTTTTTTCACTAACCACTGCGCACCGTTGAAACACACTAAAAACTCACTTGCCTTACATTATTTTGTTCAAAATATCCAAATGAATTTTTTTACATGTAAAATAAAAAAAATTGAAAATCTTAGAAACTAAAATGGTTTTTTAGCTGGTTGTAAATGTGTTTTTTCACTAACCACTGCGCACCGTTGAAACACACTAAAAACTCACTTGCTTACATTATTTGTTCAAAATATCCAAATGAATTTTTTTACATGTAAATAAAAAAAATTGAAAATCTTAGAAACTAAAATGGTTTTTAGCTGGTTGTAAATGTGTTTTTTCACTAACCACTGCGCACCGTTGAAACACACTAAAAACTCACTTGCCTACATTATTTTGTTCAAAATATCCAAATGAATTTTTTTACATGTAAATAAAAAAAAATTGAAAATCTTAGAAACTAAAAGGTTTTTTAGCTGGTTGTAAATGTGTTTTTTCACTAACCACTGCGCACCGTTGAAACACACTAAAAACTCACTTGCCTACATTATTTTGTTCAAAATATCCAAATGAATTTTTTTACATGTAAATAAAAAAAATTGAAAATCTTAGAAACTAAAAGGTTTTTTAGCTGGTTGTAAATGTGTTTTTCACTAACCACTGCGCACCGTTGAAACACACTAAAAACTCACTTGCCTTACATTATTTTTGTTCAAAATATCCAAATGAATTTTTTTACATGTAAATAAAAAAAATTGAAAATCTTAGAAACTAAAAGTTTTTTAGCTGGTTGTAAATGTGTTTTTTCACTAACCACTGCGCACCGGTTGAAACACACTAAAAACTCACTTGCCTTAATTATTTTGTTCAAAATATCCAAATGAATTTTTTTACATGTAAATAAAAAAAAATTGAAAATCTTAGAAACTAAAAGTTTTTTAGCTGGTGTAAATGTGTTTTTTCACTAACACTGCGCACCGTTGAACACACTAAAACTCACTTGCCTACATTATTTTGTTCAAAATATCCAAATGAATTTTTTTACATGTAAATAAAAAAAATTGAAAATCTTAGAAACTAAAAGTTTTTAGCTGGTTGTAAATGTGTTTTTTCACTAACCACTGCGCACCGTTGAAACACACTAAAAACTCACTTGCCTACATTATTTTGTTCAAAATATCCAAATGAATTTTTTACATGTAAATAAAAAAAATTGAAAATCTTAGAAACTAAAAGGTTTTTTAGCTGGTTGTAAATGTGTTTTTTCACTAATTCACTGCGCACCGTTGAAACACACTAAAAACTCACTTGCTTACATTATTTTGTTCAAAATATCCAATGAATTTTTTTTACATGTAAATAAAAAAAATTGAAAATCTTAGAAACTAAAAGTATTTTTAGCTGGTTGTAAATGTGTTTTTTCACTAATTACTGCGCACCGGTTGAAACACACTAAAAACTCACTTGCCTACATTATTTTGTTCAAAATATCAAATGAATTTTTTTACATGATAAATAAAAAAAAATTGAAAATCTTTAGAAACTAAAAGGTTTTTTAGCTGGTTGTAAATGTGTTTTTTTCACTAACCACTGCGCACCGTTGAAACACACTAAAAACTCACTTGCCTACATTATTTTGTTCAAAATATCCAAATGAATTTTTTTACATGTAAAATAAAAAAAAATTGAAAATCTTAGAAACTAAAAGGTTTTTTAGCTGGTTGTAAATGTGTTTTTTCACTAACCACTGCGCACCGGTTGAAACACACTAAAAACTCACTTGCCTTAATTTATTTTGTTCAAAATATCCAAATGAATTTTTTTACATGAAATAAAAAAAATTGAAAATCTTAGAAACTAAAAGGTTTTTTAGCTGGTTGTAAATGTGTTTTTTCACTAACTCACTGCGCACCGGTTGAAACACACTAAAAACTCACTTGCCTACATTATTTTGTTCAAAATATCCAAATGAATTTTTTTTACATGTAAAATAAAAAAATTGAAAATCTTAGAAACTAAAAGGTTTTTTAGCTTGTTTGTAAATGTGTTTTTTCACTAACCACTGCGCACCGTTGAAACACACTAAAAACTCACTTGCCTTACATTATTTTTGTTCAAAATAATCCAAATGAATTTTTTTACATGTAAATAAAAAAAAAAAAATTGAAAATCTTAGAAACTAAAAGGTTTTTTAGCTTGTTGTAATGTGTTTTTCACTAACCACTGCGCACCGTTGAAACACACTAAAAACTCACTTGCCTACATTTATTTTGTTCAAAATATCCAAATGAATTTTTTAACATGTAAATAAAAAAAATTGAAAATCTTAGAAACTAAAAGTTTTTTAGCTGGTGTAAATGTGTTTTTTCACTAACACTGCGCACCGGTGAAACCACTAAAAACTCACTTGCCTACATTATTTTGTTCAAAATATCCAAATGAATTTTTTTACATGTAAAATAAAAAAAATTGAAAATCTTAGAAACTAAAAGGTTTTTTAGCTGGTTGTAAATGTGTTTTTTCACTAACACTGCGCCACCGTTGAAACACACTAAAAACTCATTGCCTTACATTATTTTGTTCAAAATATCCAAATGAATGTTTTTTTTACATGTAAATAAAAAAAATTGAAAATCTTAGAAACTAAAAGTATCTTTTAGCTGGTTGTAAATGTCTTTTTTCACTAATTTTGCGCAAGCCCGTTGAAACACACTAAAAACTCACTTGCTTACATTATTTTGTTCAAAATATCCAAATGAATTTTTTTTACATGTAAATAAAAAAAAATTGAAAATCTTAGAAACTAAAAGGTTTTTTAGCATGGTTGTAAATGTGTTTTTTCACTAACCACTGCGCACCGTTGAAAACACTAAAAACTCATTGCCTATTATTTGTTCAAAATATCCAATGAATTTTTTTACATGAAAATAAAAAAAAATTGAAAATCTTAGAACTAAAAGGTTTTTTAGCTGTTGTAAATGTGTTTTTCACTAACTACTGCGCACCGTTGAAACACACTAAAAACTCACTTGCTACATTATTTTGTTCAAAATATCCAAATGAATTTTTTTACATGTAAAATAAAAAAAATTGAAAATCTTAGAAACTAAAAGTTTTTTAGCTGGTTGTAAATGTGTTTTTTCACTAATTCACTGCGCACCGTTGAAACACACTAAAAACTCACTTGCCTACATTATTTTGTTCAAAATATCCAAATGATTTTTTTACATGTAAATAAAAAAAAATTGAAAATCTTAGAAACTAAAATGTTTTTTTAGCTGGTTGTAAATGTGTTTTTTCACTAACACTGCGCACCGTTGAAACACACTAAAAACTCACTTGCCTTACTTTATTTTTGTTCAAATATCGAAATGAATTTTTTTACATGTAAATAAAAAAAATTGAAAATCTTAGAAACTAAAAGTTTTTAGCTAGGTTGTAAATGTGTTTTTTCACTAACTTACTGCGCACCGTTGAAACACACTAAAAACTCACTTGCCTACATTATTTGTTCAAAATATCCAAATGAATTTTTTTACATTGTAAATAAAAAAAATTTGAAAAATCTTACGAAAACTAAAAGGTTTTTAGCTGGTGTGTAAATGTGTTTTTTCACTAACCACTGCGCCACCGTTGAAACACACTAAAAACTCACTTGCCTATATTTATTTGTTCCAAAATATCCAAATGAATTTTTTTTACATGTAAAATAAAAAAAAATTGAAAATCTTAGAAACTAAAAGTTTTTTTAGCTGGTTGTAAATGTGTTTTTTCACTAACCACTGCGCACCGTTGAAACACACTAAAAACTCACTTGCTTTACATTTATTTTGTTCAAAATATCCAAATATGAATTTTTTTACACTGTAAAATAAAAAAAAATTAGAAAATCTTAGAAAACTAAAATATTCTTTTAGCTGGTTGTAAATGTGTTTTTTTCACTAACTACTGCGCACCGTTGAAACACACTAAAAACTCACTTGCCTTACATTATATTATGTTCAAAATATCCAAATGAATTTTTTTACATGTAAATAAAAAAAATTGAAAATCTTAGAAACTAAAAGGTTTTTTAGCTGTTGTTGAAATGTGTTTTTCACTAACCACTGCGCACCGTTGAAACACACTAAAAACTCACTTGCCTACATTATTTTGTTCAAAATATCCAAATGAATTTTTTCATCTAAATTCATGAAATTTTAACTGTATGTATGAAATGCTAATCAAACCATATAGCCAAAATATCATGCAATTCTGAGACAAAAAATTTTTAATTTTACTTTTTTGGCCATACATTATGACCAAAAAATGGCATTGTTACAAATAAAAAAAAATTCTCTCCAAATTCCATGAAATTTTAACTGTATAAGATAAACAGATAAATTTCATGGAATTTGGATAGAATTTTTTTTAATTTTTGTAACAATGCCACTTTTTGGTCATAATGTATGGCCAAAAGTAAAATTAAAAATTTTTTGTCTCAGAATTGCATGAAATTTTGGCTATATGGTTTGATTAGTATTTCAGACATACAGTTAAAATTTCATGGAATTTGGAGAGAATTTTTTTTTAATTTTTGTAACAATGCCATTTTTTGGTCATAATGTATGGCCAAAAAAGTAAAATTAAAAATTTTTTGTCTCAGAATTGCATGAAATTTTGGCTATATGGTTTGATTAGTATTTCATACATACAGTTAAAATTTCATGGAATTTGGAGAGAATTTTTTTTTAAATTTTTTGTAACAATGCCATTTTTTGGTCATAATGTATGGCCAAAAAAGTAAAATTAAAAATTTTTTGTCTCAGAATTGCATGAAATTTTGGCTATATGGTTTGATTAGCATTTCATACATACAGTTAAAATTTCATGGAATTTGGAGAATTTTTTTAAATTTTTTGTAACAATGCCATTTTTTGGTCATAATGTATGGCCAAAAAGTAAAATTAAAAATTTTTTGTCTCAGAATTGCATGAAATTTTGGCTATATGGTTTGATTAGTATTTCAGACATACAGTTAAAATTTCATGGAATTTGGAGAGAATTTTTTTAAATTTTTTGTAACAATGCCATTTTTTGGTCATAATGTATGGCCAAAAAAGTAAAATTAAAAATTTTTTGTCTCAGAATTGCATGAAATTTTGGCTATATGTTTGATTAGCATTTCATACATACAGTTAAAATTTCATGGAATTTGGAGAGAATTTTTTTTAATTTTTTGTAACAATGCCATTTTTGGTCATAATGTATGGCCAAAAAGTAAAATTAAAAATTTTTTGTCTCAGAATTGCATGAAATTTTGGCTATATGGTTTGATTAGCATTTCAGACATACAGTTAAAATTTCATGGAATTTGGAGAGAATTTTTTTAATTTTTGTAACAATGCCATTTTTTGGTCATAATGTATGGCCAAAAAAGTAAAATTAAAAATTTTTTGTCTCAGAATTGCATGAAATTTTGTATATATTTGATTAGCATTTCATACATACAGTTAAAATTTCATGGAATTTGGGAGAGAATTTTTTTTTTTAATTTTTTTGTAACAATGCCATTTTTTGGTCATAATTATGGCCAAAAAAGTAAAATTAAAAATTTTTTGTCTCAGAATTGCATGAAATTTTGGCTATATGGTTTGATTAGCATTTCATACATACAGTTAAAATTTCATGGAATTTGGAGAGAATTTTTTTAATTTTTTGTAACAATGCCATTTTTTGGTCATAATGTATGGCCAAAAAAGTAAAATTAAAAATTTTTTGTCTCAGAATTGCATGAAATTTTGGCTATATGGTTTGATTAGCATTTCATACATACAGTTAAAATTTCATGGAATTTGGAGAATTTTTTTAATTTTTGTAACAATGCATTTTTTGGTCAAATGTATGGAATTTAGAGAATTTTTTTAATTTTTTGTAACAATGCCATTTTTTGGTCATAAGTATGGCCAAAAAAGTAAAATTAAAAATTTTTTGTCTCAGAATTGCATGAAATTTTGGCTATATGGTTTGATTAGTTTCAGACATACAGTTAAAATTTCATGGAATTTGGAGAGAATTTTTTTTAAATTTTTTGTAACAATGCCATTTTTGGTCATAATGTATGGCCAAAAAGTAAAATTAAAAATTTTTTGTCTCAGAATTGCATGAATTTTGGCTATATGGTTTGATTAGCATTTCATACATACAGTTAAAATTTCATGGAATTGGAGAGAATTTTTTTTTAATTTTTGTAACAATGCCATTTTTTGGTCATATGTATGGCCATAAAAGTAAAATTAAAATTTTTTGTCTCAGAATTGCATGAAATTTTGGCTATATGGTTTGATTAGCATTTCATACATACAGTTAAAATTTCATGGAATTGGAGAGAATTTTTTTTAATTTTTTGTAACAATGCCATTTTTTGGTCATGATGTATGGCCATAAAAGTAAAATTAAAATTTTTTGTCTCAGAATGCATGAAATTTGGCTATATGGTCGATTAGTATTTCAGACATACAGTTAAAATTTCATGAATTTGGAGAGAATTTTTTTTAATTTTTTGTAACAATGCCATTTTTTGGTCATAATGTATGGCCAAAAAAGTAAAATTAAAAATTTTTGTCTCAGAATTGCATGAAATTTTGGCTATATCGTTTGATTAGCATTTCATACATACAGATAAAATTTCATGGAATTTGGATAGAATTTTTTTTAAATTTTTTGTAACAATTTGATTAGCATTTCATAGATACAGTTAAATCAAAAAATGGCATTGTTACAAAAAAATTTAAAAAAATTCTCTCCAAATTCCATGAAATTTTAACTGTATGTATGAAATGCTAATCAAACCATATAGCCAAAATTTCATGCAATTCTGAGACAAAAAATTTTTAATTTTACTTTTTGGCCATACATCATGACCAAAATATGGCATTGTTACAAAAAATTAAAAAAAAAAATCTCTCCAAATTTCAGGAAATTGTAATTGTATGTATGAAATGCTAATCAAACCATATAGCCAAAATTTCATGCAATTCTGAGACAAAAATTTTTTAATTTTACTTTTTTGGCCATACATTATGACCAAAAAATGGCATTGTTTCAAAAAATTTAAAAAAAAATTCTCTCTAAATTCCATGAAATTTTAACTGTATGTCTGAAATACTAATACCAATGAATTTTTTTACATGAAAATAAAAAAAATTGAAAATCTTAGAAACTAATGGTTTTTAGCTGGTTGAAACTGTGTTTTTTCACTAACCACTGCGCACCGTTGAAACACACTAAAAACTCACTTGCCTTATTTATTTTAATCAAAATATCCAAATGAATTTTTTACACGTACATAAAAAAAAATGGAAATTTTAGAAACTAAAAGTTTTTTTAGCAGGTTGTAAATGTGTTTTTCACTAACCACTGCGCACCGTTGAAACACACTAAAAACGTACTTGCCTTATTTATTATGTTCAAAATATCCAAATGAATTTTTTTCATGAAAATAAAAAAATTAAAATCTTAGAAACTAAATGGTTTTTTAGCAGGTTGAAACGGTGTTTTTTTACTAACCACTGCGCACTGTTGAAACACACTAAAAACTCACTTGCCTACATTATTTTGTTGAAAATATCCAAATGAATTTTTTTACACGTAAATAAAAAAAATTGAAAATCTTAGAAACTAAAAGTTTTTTTAGCAGGTTGTAAATGTGTTTTTTCACTAACCACTGCGCACCGTTGAAACACACTAAAAACGTACTTGCCTTATTTATTATGTTCAAAATATCAAAAAAAAAATTTCATGAAAATAAAAAAATTAAAATCTTAGAAACTAAATGGTTTTTAGCAGGTTGAAACTGTGTTTTTTCACTGCGCACCGTTGAACCACACTAAAAACTCACTTGCCTACATTATTTTGTTCAAAATCTCCAAATGAATTTTTTTACACGTAAATAAAAAAAAAAT
>NW_023503646.1:0-18034 GCF_014529535.1 Bradysia coprophila | reverse complement strand
CCCGGAAGATCTTCCGGTTTCTGGCTGTTACAATACCGATGACCACTTTGCTGTATAGTATTTGCCATAAATGTATGCACTCAGTTGTAAATACGGCTTTCGTATTTTCCGATAACAATATTTTCGCTAGGCCAATGATCATGGACGGAAATTGAAATTAGCGCCAATCCACACACACAAAAAAAACTCTCGAACTTTTCTTCCTAATTTACTTTTCTCAAACACGTATGCACATCATCATCATCATCATATCCGCATTATAATTTAAGAAACCAAACCAAAACAACCACACGAAATTTTATTTATTTTAGGTGCGGCGGATATCCTAGATGCTTTTTCTCTCCGTGTATGATTTTGAATTGAATTTTATAATTTCTGTTGAATCAAACGAAAACAAAAAAATATTTTTTTTAATCAAAAAATCATTTCGCTAAGTTTCCGCTCAATTAAAACTCAATTCCTTCTGATTGTAGAGACGATCAATCTGAACAATGTCCTTCAATCGGCGCTGATGTTCTTGTTGTTGTTGTTGTTGTGGTTGTTCTTGCTGCTGTTCTTGGCTTACAATAACACACAAACCGAGCGATCCAGTTTGTATTGGTTTACGTTGTGCATTAGCCAAGAAAATCGATTTAAAAATACTTCTGATGTGACCTCCCGTTAATTCACCACAATTATTACGACTATTTTCAGACCATACGTCAGATCTTAGTCGCGGATCTCTAGCCGTATACCGTAGACAAAGTTTTACAAATTCATAAATACAATTGTTCCTGATTGTATGCATTAATGACCGGCGCTTTAGTGCTCGCGGCGTCACCAAGCTTTTTGTTTTATTTTCGGTAATGCACCACCTTATATCGCTATTGGTTGTTTTTTTGGTTGTACTACTTATTTCCGACAGACAATTCACTGTTTAACTAGCTTGGATGTTCCAAAAAAAAATCTTTCGCAATCTCTTTCCTCTTCTTCTGCTTCGTCAGTCCTTCTTCACTATGGATTCATGAAAACAAAATAAAAATCACTTTCCGCCTAATAAGGCATGTCAGAATCCTCCGTCAAAGCACATTTTGAATGGAGTTCGTATTGCGCTGTCTCTATGAATTGTCTCTTATTCACTTCAATTTCGATTTTAAAGTTAAATGTTCCGCAAATGGTTGTTTCGCCGTGTTTTTTGTTGCTTAATTATTAAACCGGCGATAGCACATTTGTTACGTAAAACTATTACGATATCAGCGAAACTGAAAATTATTACTGGAAAACGTTCAGTGAAGCTGATAGGCTGTCTTCTGCACTATGTGTATTGCTTTTGTTTTGTTTCGTTGCTCCGATGAATGAAAACTGAAATGAAATGTAAATAAAAACAAAATTACAAATTTGCAGTGAAAATGGGTTCATTTAAAAATAAAATTCATTAACATCAGGAAATGGATGCCATTGCCATTCACTTTGATAGATACGTTGATGTGTTGCGTATTTATATAATAGAACAAGAGTGATGCACCTGACTTTGATTCTAAATACTTAAGCCGTAATAATAAGTTATAGGGACACGGCAAAGTAGTGTTCACTGGATTGAATTGAAAAAAATCGGTTTTACTGGTTCGGAACCGGTATATGCTCACGGTGGGGTTGAACAAAATTTAAATTAAGTCGCGAAACCACCTCTGATTTTTTTCATATTCTTATTGAAAGACTCGAGTACTATAGGGAACCACATTCAGTTCGCGGATCTATCCAGCCGTTTCGGAGAACCGGCACTCATGGCCGTGCGGAACCGACGAGTCAATTTGAATACAGATTGTTATCGCAATGTATATAGGGCTAATTCTAAGCTAATTTGTGTTGAAATGGCTTCCCTCGACAATGTGACCACGTAGCTGCATGCTACAGCCAGCTAAAGTCGAAATTTCGACATTTTTAAATCGTGATATGTCCAAGATAAATAGAGTTTGAAACTTTTTGAATGGCGATATTGGTAGATGATTCCATGCTCTATTAAACGCCGAGAAAGGATTTAAAAAAAAATTGTCTGAATTGTACAATATTTGAAAAATGGTATTTTCACCATCCTCGGCGATACTTCGACTCATCTGTAATACACAGATTGACCCTGTCCTGCAACAAAACAATATTGCCTGATCAGCCTGCAGTCTAAGCTTTACAACGATACCAAACTTGCCATACCAACCTCACAACAAGTATCTGTTACGACATTTTGTTTGTAGCAAGGTCACTCTACGACAAACTTTTCAATTTATTATCTATCTTCAACTGCCCGTTCCTTTAGGGATGAATGGAATTGTTATCTATTTTTCATAAATAAGTGGTTTAAGTTATTTGAACCATTTCTTACAATGATTACGTGTATCTGGAGTCGATTAAAGCTGATTTCAACATATTTTTGGGGTAAATTTCCTCTAACGGCTAACGAACAGCTTTAATCGACTCCCAGATATACGTAATTATCGTAAAAAATGCTTTAAATAACTTAAACCACTTATTTATGAGGAATGGATAACAATTTAATTCATCCTAAAGGAACGGGCACTTGAAGATAGATGATAAATCGAAAATTTTGGCGTATAGTGACCTTGCTACAAACAAAATGTCGTAACAGATACTTGTTGTGAGACTGGTATGGCAAGTATGGTATCGTTGTAAAGCTTAGACTGCAGGCTGTTCAGGCCAATATTGTTTTGTGGCAAAAAGTGTATACCTGTGTATTACAGATGAGTCCAAGTTTTGCCGAGGATGGTGAAAATACCATTTTTCAAATATTGTACAATTCAGACAAATTTTTTTAAAATCCTTTCTCCGGGCGTTTAATAGAGCATGGAATCATCTACCAATATCGCCATTCAAAAAGTTTCAAACTCTATTTATCTTGGACATATCACGATTTAAAAATGTCGAAATTTCGACTTATGCTGGCTGTAGCCTACGTGGTCACATTGTCGAGGGAAGCCATTTCAACACAAATTAGCTTAGAATTAGTCCCTCTATCCGTTGCGATAACAATCTGTATTCAAATTGACTCGTCGGTTCCGCACGGCCATGAGTGCCGGTTCTCCGAAACGGCTGGATAGATCCGCGAACAGAATGTGGTTCCCAATAGTACTCGAGTCCCTCAATAAGAATATGAAAAAAAATCAGAGATGGTGTCGCGACTTTATTTAAATTTTGTTCAACCACACCGTGTGCTTGTATCAATACAAAAAAAAACCTGAACAAACATCTCCTTTGTAATAGACTTTAATCAAGAAGACTAGTAAGAACATTTAGCAGAGGAGTCGAGTCGATTTCCCACATTTAATTTAGAAATTACATTTTTGGATCTATGAAAGAAACAAGTAAGATTGAACCTACATTCGGCACACCTGGTATGTCGCTTGGCATCATTAATATCTCGTCATCATAGGTTAACTCCGTCAGAGATGAATATCACCGTTGAATTGGTTCTTACTTTGCCACGTAGTTTCTTACGTAGAATCGAGCCAACAAAATTACAATTCATGAATAACAACTAATTGAAGTCAACAAAACCAATTGCATAACAAAGACTATTAACATTAACAGAGAAAATTGTGATTATTGTGCAGGATGACGAAATAGTCTTGTTTGATTTTTGTTCCAAACTCGTCGTTGTCTCGTTCTGGGAACTCTCACATAAAAACGTAACCAATGAGAGTTGACAAATCCCAACTTTGAACTTGAATTTCTCAGCCGGTTTTGGAACTATGTTACATGGAACCACTTTTATGTTAAAGATTTAACTATCGATTAATTAATTGGCTTTAATTTTATTAATTATTGGCGATTTCGTCTAACAAAGTTAATTAATTAATAAAAATTCAGAGTTAACCTACGTGAACTGTGCGTTGTCCGATTTCATAAAAATTTAATGAATCGTGAATTGTCCCATATACCAACGTCATAGGACAACTCGCGGTTTATTGGATGGTTAGTTGACCGATCATTTTTTCTTCATCAAATGTCTTCCACAGCGCGAGGCTATTTATACTAAATCGAGCCAAAAAGCAAAACAAACAGAGCAAACAGCTCTTCCCTTATCCAACTTGATCACGTGAAGTGAAAAACAGTGAAGCAGAGACGCTGTTTCGACCTCGGGATTCAGTGGAGGTCAGCGAATAGCGTGATCTAGCCATCATCAGTTGTTCCCACTGATCCAGAATCGTTTGATACCCTTGTTACAGAGCATGCGGCATTTTTTACGTTGCGATTTGGCAACGGACTATAAACAACACTAAGGCTTACCCACAGCGCGAGGCTATTAGTTTAACAAGCGAGAGCATAATCATTCAACAAACAAAGCAATTGCTTTTCCCTTTCCCATGGTTCATGTTTAGTGAATTTACTAAAAGAAGAGACTCTGTTTCGACCTCCGAGTGTGATGGCGGTCTTAGAATAGTACATAAAACTATTCATCATCAGTTGTTTCCATCACACTCGTTCACAAGACAGCAGTAAAGCTTTAAGAGTGATATCGCCAAAACTTCAGGTGATTTTTGTACTTTGGGAACAAGTGGTCTCCGATTTTAATGAGTGATAGCTCGTTGCATTCGGCCTTTTAATTCTAGGAAACACGTATCTGCCATTTTTTGAAAAAAAAAATTTACTTTCTGTGAAAAGTGTTCAAAAGTGAACACATGTCAGAGGGTACCGACAACAGTTTTTCGACAATAACTCAAGAGAAAATTATTTTAAATTATTGTAATGTTGTACGAATGTCGGCCTTGGAAAGAGCTACAGGTAGAGTATACGCACGGCTTGGTGCGAGTAGATCCGCGAGATTTATTATTAAAAATATAGTGAATGATCAGAGAGTCCGCCTTCTCTGCAGCTTCGATGTTCCGCGGAACTGAGTATGGGGTGTTGTAGCTGGCCTCACCCACTATCGTCCCACATATAAATGAACCCAGTACTTTTGTGCTGCAAACCTACCGAAGTCTTGTAAAAAAAAGTTGGTGCCAAAATGCAGATTTTTTCCTTCTTTCTGTACGCCCAACTGCTGAAACAGCGTCTGGAACGCTTCTACGGGAATAATTTCATATAGTCTACCATTCTGTTTCCTTATACGCTTCGCTATGTCGCGAACATAGATCGTTACAACATATCCAGTGTTAGTAATTCGAGTGAAAAATTATTAAATTTTTCTAAGCGGATTTTAGTCAAATAAAGTGTTAGCGTATAGCGCATGATCTTAGGACTCCGGAACAGTAATTAGTTTTTCAACCGGACCAATATTTGCTACGGGATGGAAGTTTTGAAAAACGATATGATCAACTGAGAGCAAATGGTTTTCCGAACTCCCATCCCGTAGCAAATATTGTTCCACATAAAAAACTAATTATTGTTCCGGAGTCCTGAGATCATGCCCTACACGCTGACACTTTATTTGAGTAAAATCCGCCGAGAAAAATTTAATAATTTTTCTCTTGATATTACTAACACTGGATATTTTGTAACGTTTTTTTTCCGCGACATAGCGAAGCGTATAAGGTAACAGAATAGTAGATGATATGAAATTACTCCCGTAGAAGCGTTCCAGACGCTGTTCCAGCAGTTGGGCCCACAGAAAGAAGGAAAAAATCTGCATTTTGGCCACCAACTTTTTTTACAAGACTTTCGGTAGGCTTGCAGCACAAAAGTACTGGTTTCATTTATATGTGGGACGATAGTGGGTGAGGCCAGCTACAACACCCCATACTCAGTTCCGCGGAACATAGAAGCTGCAGAGAAGGCGGACTCTCCGAACATTCACTATATTATTAGTAATAACTCTCGCGGATATACTCGCACCAAGCTGGTGGCGTATACTCTACCTGTAGGTCTTTCCAAGGCCAACATTCGTACATCATTACAATAATTTAAAATAATTGTTTCTTGAGTTATTGCCAAAAAACTGTTTTCGTTACCCTCTGACATGTCCTCACTTTTGAACCTTTTTCACAGAAAGTAAATTTTTTTCAAAAAAATGGCAGATACGTGTTCGCTAGAATTAAACGACGAATCGAATGAGCTATCACTCATTAAATCGGAGACCGCTTGTTCCCCAATCACCTGAAGTCTTGGCGATGTCACTCTTAACTGAACAAGTGCTGAAAGTCTACTTAAAAAGGTTGCCACTACATATGGAAGATTCGGACTATGATGAATTCTGAATCGTTTGATACCCTTGTTACAGAGCATACGGCATTTTTAACGTTTTTTGTATTGCTATACAACCACCCCTCTTTACCAACTAGTCTCGACAAATTAACCCGTAGATTCTAAGTGAAGGTTTGTTTACCGAGATCGATTTATTGGGTAAATACCCGTACCCATATAAGCTTAACCAAACTGTATAAGCCGAAGTGTATTAATAAGTGTGGATGTACGTTTTCAGAGTTTGTGCTGAAACTACATTTATGATGTGCTTTATATTTACATAAAAGTGTACATTAAAAATAGCCTGCGTCGACAGTCGCTACGTTTCATTTTTTTGTTGTCACTCAGAATCAACAATTTGGAACTAATGCGGCAAACTTACGTCTCCAGTTTAGTTCAAAAATTTGTACATCAAACGAAAGGTTAAAGTTCAAAGTATACCAACTGTGATAAGAGATCGTTTTGATAAGGTTTTCTGTCAGCGATTGTGTGCCTCCCTCATATTTAGCTCCAAAACACACACACTTACACAATAATTCAGTTGCAACTGTCTTCTTTGTGAGCTAACAGATTCGCATCAAAAGTATTTTTCATTATTCGGATTATTCCACCACTGCAAAAGCCCTTTCCCTTCATTATCTTACTTAAAAGCTCAATGGGGACGGGTTTATGGTGGATCCCTTATGGGTGTGGTGTTTATTCTGTTTGAATTGTTCTGTAGCAGAAATGAAAATATTTTCGTTGAGAATTTCGTTCTTTCCATCCAAGAACATTATATAAATAATCATCTGGTCTCTCTCTTAACGAATGTAATGACGTCAATGCGGACGAAAATTCACAATTCTGAAATTCGTTTTTTTTTCTTCGCATTAAATATTCTTTAGCTGTGCCGATTTTAGCATGTTTTTATACTTGTATCGTCTTCATATATACACGCAGCCGAAAACGACCTTGTTATCTCAGCCGATTTTCTATTTACCGCAAGTATAATTATTACAATACTGAAGAAAGACAGACGCACGTGTAAGGGTAGGGTCGATTGACCTAGATAACACGCAAAATGAAAATTTGGAAAAGGCTCTTAGGAGTATTGTATACATGTTGTGGTATATGAGCATTGAGCATACAATAAATACAACGTTTTTATGACGTCAACGAAATTGATGAACACATTAACCTGTTCACAGTTAAAAATAGTAAAACAGTCGATTAGATGTATGGGTGGTTGTTGGTATATTTTCCACATCTGTGCAGCGTGAAAAACCTTATTTTCTCTACTCAAATGCGGCGAGAAGATGTCGTTTTGTTGACGCTCTCTCTGATGACAGTGCAGGTGATTTTTTTTAAATTTTCTCAACTCTTATTTCTATGGGTACCACAGTTTTAGGGCCAAAAAAGTGCGCACTTTTCTCCGTCCAACATAAAAAACACTATTCGTAGCACGAATTGGTACCACGGACGAAAAGGTCTTTTTGGGGTAACCTTTCGCACGCTAAAAAAGACTTTTAGTCCCGATATGTACCATTTCTCATTGCAACTATGACTTCATTTTATGTGTTCACCTCGGGGAGAAAATAAAAGAATTACAAGTCGAGCGAATGTCACTCTTGTTGGAATTTCCTATTTTCTCCCCTTAGAAAACAAATAACTATTCCCTTAATAAGTTTGGTTTTGGCGTTTGTGACTTGAAAAATATTTACTTTCATATAGATGACATCAATGATGCATAATTCGATAATTGTTAATATAAGGTTGTACGTCTTGGCAATATTGTTATATTGATGAGTAGGACAGTTGTAACGCGAGTCGAAGGCGTGAGTCATAACCTTACGAGTCAAAATAACAATTGGGCAAGAGGTGCAACGGATGGAGGAAAATCGTATCCCGAAGAAAATATTGAAAACCAAACCTGAAGGAAAGAGGAGTGCACCAAAGGCCAGATGGTGCGATGCAGTTCTATCAAATCTTCAAACAATCGGTGTCACACGTTGGGAATCGTTAGCCGCGGATAGGTCCGGTTGGAGAAACATGTTGGAGAAGGCCAAGACCCATAATGGGTTGTAGTGCCAGTAAAGTCAGTAAGTAAGTATGTAAGAGGTGCATAAAGAAAATTTAGCATTTCGCACGGAAAATAGCTATTCTGTTTTCTCAGCGCCCTTAACTGCTCCAGCGCTCTGAACCTAGCCCATAGGCCATAGGCAAAGTCGTCACTGTATAAACTGCGTTTTTGTTTCTCTTTCGTAAGGTTTTACGTATTAAAAAGCCGACGTTTAATTTCAGTAAATTGGAATCGCAGAATTTTTGTCTTAAAATTTGCAAAGAAAAGTTAGTCGAATGCTTGTGCCACACTTAAAAAACAACCATGTCAAAACGTGGAAATTGCGCAGCTTGGCACAATTTCAAAATTTATAAATCGAAATTTTTCTGATGGCTTTGTATTACCAATTGTATTCTAGCAAGCAAACAAGAACAATTATAGTGGTAAAACTGTACAGTGTATGCATAGAAAATTTTACACTTTTAAAAATAAATTAAATGAAGTATGAGCCGCGATGTTCTTTTTAATATACTACGTATCTCGTCACCATTGTGATTGGATGTCTTTTTTGTGTTTTTTCTCCGTCATTTTGGTGCTGCAAAAATGAAATAAAGTCTAAAATTTGAGCATGTCGATATTTCTTTTAAAAAAACCGCGGGTTGGCAACTCCATCACATGCTGGTGTCAAATTTGTCAAAATAAAGTGTATTTTGACTGCGTCAAAACGAAGTTTGTTTGCTAGAGAGGGTATTGGTGTTACACTTGGATGAATTAAAAAGGCAGTCACTTGCACTAAATGCATTCACTTAGTTACTTGGTTGAGCAAAGGTTTTATTTATGATCAAATATCAAAAAAAAGCCTTAGGTCTGTGCTCAGTAAAATGTATTTTGTCTATGGTCTATTATTAGAAGAAATAACTAAAAAGTGTCCAACTTGCTACGGGCAACCGAATCATGTCAAAATAAAAGTATTTATGCTCCTAGGGAATCTCAAGAAATTTATTTGGGGAACTAACGGAACTACTTTCTATGGAATGTAGGTTTGCATAATAATTTACAGTAAAAGGAGGAATTTTTATTGATCCGAGGCGAAGCCTAGCTCAATAATCCCAAGTAGTAGTGGGTTCTCATTTTGCTTCTAGCATTGCAATTTATATAGCTGGGATGAAAACATGAAACGTTCCAGTTTTTCGGAAAAATTGTGTTAATCCGAGCCGAAGCTAAAGGTTAAAAAAACACACTAAAACGAAACTTTTCAGTTTGATTCTGGGTTTTGTAATGGATTTCACATGCTGGACATCGAAAGTAGAGCTTGAAACCTTGAAAAGACGCTTTTCGTGGCATGTAGCATGTGAAGCTATTAAAACCGAACATCCGAAGATTCTTCATTACAAGTTTATCGTAGCATAATACACAAACACTTGTGAAAATAAATAAATTTTCGAAAATTTTCATTTCCCGCCATTTTTAAGCCTAAGAGCTAACCGATCGATAATGGAATAACTTAAAAGTGCTCGATGTGCAAAATTGAATATAAATCAAAGACGATTTTTCTTTCACCTAAACTACGTTCGTCAGACATGATAATCTATAAAAATACATTCGGTTCGGTTTTGAAAAAAAAATTTCGTGTTATGACAATGTCAGATGTCATGAAATTGATTTTTTTTTTAGGTAGATACCTAACCAGAAAGTACACAAAACAAATAAATTAAATATTTAGTCAGAGTAGATTGTGAGTTTCATTTTTGATACACTTATATTTATATTAACATGTGTTGTGTAGGCACAGCATTAAATTAAAATAGCCCAATACGAACAAACAGTCAGTGTGAAGAAAATTGTACTTATATTTAGAGGACAATTTAAACAATTTAAAATGCTTAATTGATCACATTTACATAGCAGAATGGGAGATTAGGAAACATGTTTTTTAATTAATATGTTGCTGTACAACAATTGATAGGAGCTTAGGACGTAAATGTAAGCAACAATTTGAATCGAATCCGATTCGAGTTGTGATGCAACGAAAAACCGGCTCTGTTCGGATACAACTGAGTTTGGTTTGTTTGCTTTTTGAAGTGGAAAACGCGTGATATATACTTCCGGCCTATGCCCCGATACCTCGGTCCTTAACAAATGAAATGAATGGAACTTCAATACCGTCTGATTACAATCAAGTTTCTAACTGAATGTATGACGACCAGAAATTGTATGTGGTCAATTAGCACCATTTGCTCAAAACTAATTTCTCGTTTTTTGTCGTTTACCCAAATGCTACCGAGACCTAGTCAATGTTCTCAAAGGCGTTGTATTCGAATATTTCAATAAAAAATGCTGATTTCGCATTGGATCGTTATGCACAAAGTAAAGTGGAAAAATCAACATTGCACGAGTACTAGTCGTCTTTAGGTAATGTGACGGTTCATTTAGAATTTATTGTGACAAAGAGAGCCTTGGGTGGACTGAAATGAACCGGTTAGTGAATTTGGGCGCGTTAAAATCTCAAGTTGTTTATCACGTTTTTCATTGCTTTACTATCCAAAACAAACACACAAGTTTGAAGTAGCTGCAAGATAACAGACGAACGAAGAAAAACGATTCAATTGTGCGATATGCCTTCTGTTTATCATCTCACATTCCCATTGTTTTGCAACACGAACGTTTATTTGATTCATTGTTGCAACTTCGTGGAATTTTTAATTCTTTGCATTGCAATCCAAACAAAATTCATTTGTTGGCTTTGTCTATCTAAGTAATAGTTATTTGTTAACCTAGAGTTTTTTTTTTGACATTTCATTTCGACGACGTAGCGAGAGCTTTAAGGGCTTTAAGTCACCCGAGAAAATGAAATTTTCCTAGTTTTTTCCCCGAACGTCTCACGTTTGATACAACTTCTTTCACTACGTCTGGTTTATCATTTATTTGGTTATATCATAAGACACTAACTAGAAGATCTCACCGTTTTATTCTTGTCGTCATTGTCGACAACAGTCGTTTCTAAAAGGTTAAGTGAAGCACACAAACTGATTACTTAAACTTTCATATGCTCAAAACAAACGAGGCATTGAAAACGTGTTTTGGTCCTTTTTTCATGACGAAATTTTCCGAAACTGTCAAATGAAGTTAGAACTTTTTCTATTCAAAATCGCGATTGCTGCATCTGTCAATGAAAACTAGGACCAAAACACGTTTTCAATGCCTCGTTTTGTTTTGAGCAATATATCATTCTGACAATATTTATGATGAATCAAGTGGAATGTACAGAAAAATAATGGGCTTTGTTCTTCGACAACGCTTTCCATCTATGACAAAACATTCCAAAAATATTTCATTTTTCATTCGATATCGGTTCGTTATCAAAACATAGCTAACGCCGACCCGTACGAAACACCTATTCGTATCAAAAGCCTTTAATGTGAAACTCTTCATTTCTCTTACTTCATTTTCTTCTCTGCTGAAAAACTATTCTTCCTTTTAAATCACTTACATTATCCACTCTTTGCCTTGTTATCATATACAATTAAATTGCCGGAGGCAATATAGACAGCCCCGTACGAAGTCAAATTTCATAAATTCCTATTTAAACAGCTATATACGCTATATTTACCTATATTTCACTGTAAATAAACATTTCACAGAGGAATATGCTATTATATAGCTCTATATGCCTGTATATAGCTCAATATAGCTGTATATAGGTATATATAGATGTCCATATATGGAATCCCTGAAACCCCTCACACTTAACACATTATTTCCATGTTAACAGAAACACTCTAAGTACCATTTTCCCCAAGATACTTCAATTTTACTAAAATCCAATATGGCCGCCGGCAGCCATTTTGTTAGGAAACCGAAAATAGTACCGACGCTTTACATTCGCTAATACCTTTCAAACAAAAAAAAATTCATGAAATTCGGTCAAAATTTACTCGAGATATTGACAAAATACTCCACGTTCACTGTACGGCCGAGTAGCCAGATAAGAGCTCACTCCAAGAGACCTAGCTCACGCTCCGGAGAACATAATTTCAAAAACTTTTTTTTCCCTGATTGGTACGGTCAATACCTATCTAATAAAGCTAAAACAGACGAAATATGTTCAAATGTGGCCCGACCTACAAGCAAAAACTGCTTGCCGCCCTGTGCCTGTTCCATACCAAGAGGTCTAACTCACGAGTCGGTCATCCGATTTCCATAAAACTTTTCTTTGTCGATCGGTATTGTAAATACCTTTTATTTGACGTATCACTTACAAGTTTAACGTTTAAATGTCCGGAGATATCTTCGAAAAACCGTAAAGCACTTATTGAGCCACAGCTCGAGAGGGGTCGATCCAAAATCACTCATCTTCGAACTTAGCCTGTCTTTTGACATTACCAAACGGGAAAAAAAAGAATTTTCAAAATCGATGCGTTTTACTCAAGTTATCGTGCAGACAGACAGACGGACAGAGGACTTTTTTTTTTCGCGGATTTGCATCTCTAGACAACCACAATAGGTTTCCCCCTTACTCAGGGAGTCCAATTCGACGTGTTACAAACGTATGCGTAAACCTATAAGACCCCAGTACTTCGTACGGGTCTAAAAATTATCAAAAGAATCAAGATTGATGAGATGTTGTCGATAAAGTCCTATATTCTCTCCGATTTTGAATCAGACACTACTCAGAGAAAGTAAAAAGGAAACGTCACAATTGTTTGGTAACCATGAACAAAACAAAAATTCCCGAACTTGTCAATATAACCATACATTATCTTCTCCTATGTTTACTGTCTACACCCATTCCTCTCGAATTTAAATATTATGTTGATATGAGGCACGCATGAATTCTTCGGTCTGGCTGTACGGATCTGACGCACGTGTACGAAGAAACAGTAACGATTAAAATAGTAGAAAGTGTAAGCCGATATACGGCGAATTCCATAACCTGTCTCGTGAAGATTTTTTTTAACAGCTCGAATTTCAAGCCTCGAAATCTTTAGGTCCTTTCTTATAGCAACCTTTCATGGGATTTTATTTTATCAACTATTCGACCGAATTCAAACAAATTCAACATTGCGACCAATAGTTCTGTTGGTCACGGGACAGGTCAAGGATTGTTTCATATCACATTTAGCACAGGAACGAACATAGCTCCCATACGTATGGTCTCAATGTGAATTTGTTTGTGACATTTGTTTGATAAAGTGCATCTCCTTTACGGCTTTAAGCAGTATAGTATATTGACCCTGCGAGTGGTAAAGAAATACGAGAAAACAAGGCCAAGGTGTGAAGCAAATAAATATAATTACTTAAGAACAGGGGATAACATCCAGAACAAAGTTCTATTGAAAGAAGATTTTAGCTTAAATTGTAGCTAAGGTTTTTATGATTTTCACTTAATTCCGGAATGCGCCCTTTCGATCTAAGTTGTGACTTACAATCTATCACATTAAGTTTTATACAAACTAGCCTGAACCAGTATTACTTGTACAATCACGAAACGTTAAACCGCAGTTATTGGGCCAGCTTCGACACATTTTTTTTTTAAATTCGCTATCAATTACACAGCTCACGAGATCTATCATTGCAAATTATTCATTTTTAGACTTACATTCAGATATAAACTCGATTAATAAAAATACTTAGCAGACAAGACAATCGATGACCAATCAAAAGTGGTGTTTCAATGAGCAACAACAACAACAACGAAAATACAAAGAAAAAGATTTGAATCTCAATATTTAAACGACATCGTTTTGATTACAAGCCGAGCTGATTAGAAACATAAAAATGTGTTAAAATGTAGGACAAATCGTATTTTTTGTTTATACTTAATTAACTCAGTCAGAGAAAGCATCAGGGAACATTATTTAACATTGAGGTAGGCAGATGAAAATTAAATAAAAATTTCATTGAAAAACATATGGTCGCGAAGACTCGTTTGAAATTTAGTGAACTTTTTTCGTAACGCCTACGCCTACAGTGATGGTTGGATTTTTATATAGTTCAGGGCCGAAAACGGCACTTTTCAACATTACTTCTTTGGTACCTTGAGTTCCTGTGCATATTAGAATTAGGGTGAAAACGTTTAGAAAAATTTTAATTTTTAAAACTTTTCCATGATTTTACGTCTAGACTACTGAACTTATTAGATCCACATCAATGGTTTCAACATAATCAAGTCAGCTCTTAGCGGACAGCAATTACAAAAGTAAGCGAAGAGCTTTGGTTTCTGTTATCTATTGTGGGAAAATGTTCGATAAAAAACTGATGAATTAGAAGATTGTCTATCAATCAGCTGAAAATATTCGGATTAAAGGAAGTAATAGACGCTATGTTGCTAAGTATGACATATGGCTGCTGTATGTGAAAGGAAAGGTATAACTTTTAAAGATTTTGGTGCAACCATCTCATCATTTATCAGGAAATATTCTCAAATGCGTGTGCTCCGTCTCCCATCATCGAGTCTACTCGAATTTTCTGATACAGAACCATCATCGCTTACACAAATTACATTGTCATTCTACATAACTTCTAGACCCACAAAATGAATGGTATTGTGGTTGTTGTCCCATTAAACCGATACGAGTTATACAGAAATTTCGACTAGGAAATATTCTAAAATTGCATTATAACCGCTGTCAGAGCCTGTGGATCTAAAAACATCACATCCTACATAAAACAAAAATGAGATAAGTGTTATTCCCTTGACTGAAAGTCAGGGTCTTACACCAGAAAATACCGAAAAATGTGGTAACAAAAAGGTTCACTGTGATTGAAAATGTATGAAATGCTATGAAAAACGTTAAATGTGGGTAACAAAAAATCGTTGAGGGCACGATAACTTGAGTAATTTTTAACCAATTTTGATGATTATTTTTTTTTAATACGTGGAATTAAAATCCCGAGGCTAAGTTCGAAGATGGGCTATGTAGGACTAAGGTTCCGGAAGCTATCCGAGAAAAACGGGATTTATACTGTTGATCATAGCCTCAATTAAAAAAGATTACTTTGATGAAATTGATTTGTTTGGTAGTGTTGGTAAATCATATAAGTTTGTTTTCGACGTGCATGAAACTAGTAGGAAGAATAATGTCATCATTCGATGCCCATCTTTTAACTTGTAAACATCTCTTCCTAACAACTTGATAGTTGACTATCAAATTTGATAGTTGACTAACAACTTGATAGTTGACTAACAAATTTGATAGTTTGACACTTTGATTAAAAAGTGTAAGAAATTTTAATAAAAAAGTTAAATTTTTGCAGGGAATATAAGATGAATTATCTCAACTAATTTTTGAAGATTTTTTTTACATACATGGTATTAAATGAATATTGTAAAAATTTTACGAGTGTGAAGTTTGCGGCCAGAGCGAAGCGAGGGCCGTAATTCACACGAGTCGTGACATTTTATTCACGATTGAAGGTTTTGTGAATGGGAAATCGAGGGATTATTTTTTCTCGGTCTACCAATAAATTTCTCTTTTACAAATATTTTTAATCCCTTTACCATTATAGAGTGGTACTGATTTATCGAAAATATTGGTAAACTGAGTTATTTTTAACGATGAACCAAAAACTAATTAAATTCATTTATTACCATGTCACCATGTGAAGGTATATTAAGTACCGGGGAACTTCCTTTTTTTACGCAAAATTGTAAGAGAAGAACATCTATCGCACTTTTTTATTTTGTGAAAAAGTCCTGGTTCCACATTCACAAAACAAGCTTCGCATCTACTCTGATGTAACAAAAAGGCAATCAAACAGAATAATAGACAGCTCATACGAGTGGGAAGTTTACGGCCAGAGCGAAGCGAGGGTCGTAATCTACACGAGTCATATTTTATTTATGATTTGAGGTTGATGCTCAAAAAGTGGTCAAAAATAATTCCACCTTACCCTCGATGGTTTCCAAGAAAAAAAAAATTGTCAAATTTTACTGTCATTTGCCTGGAGTCATTAATATAGTAAATATATTATGTATTAAATGTGAAAAGTTTTCATGAATACGTCAAAAATACACTTAGAAAAGTGTCAGTCAAGGGACCTGACCCGCCCAAAAGGTGGGACCTAGTTTTGTGGAACTGCACAACGTTATTCTAAGCAAAAAAGTCCGGTTTAACGACAGCTGCCAAATAGAGTACCATTTTGTTGAAAAAGAAATTCCAGATTTTTTTACAATGCCAAAAATTGTTCGGTACACTGTCCAGTTTCAGTACCCTTACCCTATTTAGAGTACCACTCATGCTTGAAGTGCGTTGAATCGGTTCATTTTAGGGACATTCCGTAGAACAATTTCTTGTGAAAACGTTTAACCTCTCATTGATTTCATTCATGCCTTTTAAAAGCAATCATTTTATCTCGACTACAACTGGAATTTTAATCAAATATGACGACAGAATTTGTTGTACCTTTTTAATTTTCAAGTACTCGATAATGAAGTATACAGCGACTAACGCTTGCAATCCAGCCACTAAAAGAAATTTTAGTTTTTCGATATTCTCGTCATTTCCAGGTGATTTCCAGGGTATATGGTACATTAATGTAATATGGCTACCCTTGTCACATGCGACCGCGTATGACTAAAGACATTTTAAACACTGGGAATATCAAAAATCTTGAAAAGTCCTTATAGTGGCTGGTTTTGAGGAGTAAGCGACTGTATGTACTTCATTATCGAGTACTTGAAAAATAAAAAAAAGGTAAAAGAACTCCTATCAATCTGCGATATTACGAACAGGCTTAGCCTTTAACGGATTGGAACGCGTAGGTATATCGAGAGTATACCGTTTGGGTCTATGTAGCTCCTTTCGATCTAAACATTTCTAAGAGATCGATGCAAATTCCGTTGCTTCGTTAGAAGTAACATACAATTCGCTACACAATAACATTAACCATATAGCTTTGTTCGTGCCGTCGTTGTCGATACCAGACATACCAGATGACAATTACAACGTTTAATTACACAGAATTCAACGGATATAAATAAAAAGTGGTTTCTTTAAATACAATCCAACCAGCGCAAAATATATTCAAAGAAGCTGCACTATAATTACAGCTGAATTGTGTGGGTTCGGAACATGTATTATGTAACCGCTAGTCTTAAAAATAAACCATTAAAATCAAGGCAATACTTATATTGGATTAAGATTCTTGCCAGGGCGTTTACACCTGATGATTGTCGCCGACGACGATTAATTGACAATGCGACAAGACAAAGAAATCGATCGATCGAAAAATCGACAACACTAAATGTTACAGAACGTATATACGTCTATGCAATACGAAAAAAAAGCGACAAAATATCCAGAAAAATCGATTATAAAAAGAACACTAAGCTCACGAGCCAATGGAATTTTCCACAGTTTGATTTTTTTCTTCGTTCACTTGATGAAAGTACGTTAAGCAGTGTGAAATGCACTCTGAGACTGTACGGACATATATATCATAAATCGAATAATTTCTACCGAAGAGAATCGAAAATTAATAACCACGAAATATTGTTTATAAACAAAAGAAACGATCGAATATTGGTTCCACTCCTATTTGCACACACAAAACAAAAAATCGAATTGTAAACGAATTTTCGCCTTTCTGATTAGAAAATCATCACTTTTCGGCCCGCGAACAGTCGAAAAAAGGGCAACAAAAACCAAAATTTAATATTTCTTTCGGATCCGAATAAAATTTGTAACTGGAAGAGAAGGCACAATCTGTTGTGGTATGTTAAAAATTTGCACACTAATACAACGCACAATCACTGGCACCAAATGGCTCTGGCAACGTGTTGAACAAAAACTGAAAGGTTCGTCCGCACAATTCAACATTTTC
>NW_023503645.1:0-43235 GCF_014529535.1 Bradysia coprophila | reverse complement strand
ATACCAGTTTTGAAGCTATGCTTAAAGTGGTTTAGAATACGACAGCTCATGGCCGACACAACATTTCATTTCGCCTGGCCTATGGCCCTACTCGCTAGAGTATCAGTCGATCCAAGATTGCCCAATTGGTATAGATTTTAACGCAACTTGAAAATTGAACCTGTATTTATACTGTTTTGTGAACGTCATTTTAAAGGCAAATGTCCTACAGCCTCAATTCCAGGCGCTTGGGTAAGTCCTCTTCTGATTGGGTTGATTCAGAAGGCTATAAATGTGCTATGGTAGATGCTTGCGGTTACTTGTAAGTCAATTGCAATAGATATTCGCTTGATCAGCCACAAAATTACCACAAAATTATTTTAGACCTGGGGAGGACGTTGAATCGCTTGTTGAATGGATGATCAAAAACTTCGAGCATAACTATAACACAAACCGAGCTCCATTCGGTATGTAAAATCTCTTAATACACATGAGAAACGTACAGTTCTAAAATCGATCGATTTCAGGTGTATATATCCACGCAGCCTGGTTCTTGAAAGGCGAAAACTACTTTGAGGCCTACATGAAGTAAATATACTATAAACGCTCAAGACGAGCAAATACAAAATATTTCCGTTTCTCAGATTCTTGGACTACATGGACAGTCTCCCCGATGTATATTTTGTAGGAACACATCGTGCTCTGCAATACGCTCGTAATCCAGAGCAGGAAAACCATTCGACAAATGTGAACCACTCCGAACTCCATCGTGTGTACCAAAACTGTGCCAACTGGTGAAACAAACAACCAGAGAAGAACGCTGGATGACAAGTTGCAGTCCATGCCCAGCTGTTTATCCATGGTTGGGGAATCCGTTAGGACAGAATATGTAAAGTGTTTTGTTGTTGAATTTCAGTTGACACTCAATAAAACAGAGGAATGGGATGCATTAAAGTGATTAATGCTTCGTCGACTTGAAAGTTTTGTCTTAATTGAATCTAAAGCGACAATAGCAAACGAAATTAATTGTTTATTATAATCTCTTAATGAAGCATGTAGCATAAAACTATTGAAATACATACTCATCCCTACTTAATTTATCTATATTATAATGTCTATCCGTGCATATAGTGTAGTTCGCGCAACAATGAAAATGTTCACCTTGGAGTATCGATTTACATTTCAGTCCCTAATCCGATATACAGTGAAATAATTTCAAATTCAACATTTTTGCCACATTTTGAACCCATTGTATTAAATATCAAATTGAATTTTGACAATCAACATCAGAGTAAGGTATAAAAAATGATGCCGTGGCGTTATTATAATTAATTTCTGTAAATAATAAAACAGAATTTAGAGAGCAAGTGAGCAAGATACAGTTATAGTCTGGGAGCCTGCCGTGCATAAGCATATCAGTTCCACGTATGACATATCAAAGGGTTACTATTGACGTAAACAACTTTGTCATTAGCACAGTGTTTCTGAAAGAAATTTTTGTTGTTCTAAAAAAATAAACTTAAACTAAAGACCTAGAAAAATTTCACTCCGCCTTCGGCTCAATAGATAACTTTCACGTCGTCAAAATAAACATTGGATGCATAGTCCACAGTTAAATACTTTGTAAAATCACTTTCTTCTACAAATATAGTGTAAAAGGAAGCATTAATACAGAATTGCTACGAATTGTGTGGATAGAATCGTTTGTGTCGTAAGTGTTTGTTCGGCCTAAATTTGGGGAAAAATGCCTTAACTGAGAAAATCGAATTTTTGAAATATGCATGAACAACATTATTTTTGATTCATTTAAATGAATTTAATATCTGTGGTTACTTTTCGATCAAACAATTTAAAATCGAAGATTTTGTACACTTTTTCAAAAGTTCGATTTTCTCAGTTGATGCATTTTTCCCCAATTTTAGGCCAAACAAACACTTACGACACAAACGATTCTCAGATTATTTTCAAAAACTTTTCAGTTCTGGATAGCCTACAACATTCCAAGAATTTAAGCCCACCTGAGCAAAAATTGAATCATTTTCTCGATGAATTTACGAATTTTCAAGTTCAAGATCCACTCAATTTTTCATAGTCGGCGAACTTTGACGACTCACAAAAAATACTTTTTCGTCAAACTTCTTTCGGTTTTTATTTTTCCAGTTAAATTGGACCCCATTTAGTCGAATAAGACTAATACGTATATACAGCTAACAAAAATCTAAAAGTAAGTTATGTGGGCAACCGAGAACTCAAAAATTTAGCTTTGATTTTACGCAAGTTGTAAATCAATTAAAAAAAAAATCGATATTTGACATCTAGGGATGAAAACAATTTTTTGTGGACTACGCCAGTCTCGGTCCTTTACCCATCGCACACCCCTAATATATATGGATGATAAATGTTGTTCGGTATTTGAATTTCAAGCTCGTCCAAAGTTACTCCAAGTGGCAAATTGTCATATTTTGAATTTGAAAGAGACAGGAGTTCTTTTTTTTACATGTATATACTTTACCACACCAATTTCGACTTTTGACGACGAAATTCTTTTCGTAAAAATGAAACGTAAATTTGTTTACCGCGGGCTCTCTGCGCATTATTACTTCAAAATGCGAATTTACGAGGTGTTTTATGTAAGTTACATAATGTAACAAAGCGCACTACTGCATAAAAACGTTCCAGTTACATTTTCCATTCCACTTTTCCGCCAGCCGAACATCTCAGTTCACAAAATGCGGAAGGAAATAAAATATTTCTTCATTCTATGTTGCATTAAATGTTAACAAAATTTAGTTGTACAAAAATGTAATTTATTGTACTAAAAAGCTTCTATGTCACAAAACATTTTTTTAAATGAAAAGTTAATGTTCCAGTCGCATTATGACAAACGAAAAGTCAAATTAAAATTTTCTACCCTCTGAAAGAGAATAGAATTTTTTTGTTCGAATTTTCTTGTGGGACGTTGATGCTGAGAAAAAAAAGGAAACCTTCTACAATAACTACTATAATAAGAAGTGTCGCAGGAAATATAATAATATTGATGCCCATAAAATACGCAACATTTTCCAGTTCTCATTTTATAAATACATTCAGACGATAAAATTTTGATTTATTTGGAAATTAAACGAGACAACATTAGGGATGTAATGTGATGAATCAGTCGTAAAAAAATGAAATGAATAAATTAAAGCACAATCAAGTTCTTGGTATAATAAAATTTCATAAAAAAGCCACTGCAAGAAATAAAACAATAAAACAATAAACAAGAAAAAAAGGAACTTCTTCATATGGAATAATTTCTCAATTTCGGTCGGATTCAATGCAAGCAAACGGGAATACATACAATCATAAATTTCCTTCGGTGGTATTCTTCGTTACTTTTGATACACTTTTTCCAAGGGTACACACACAAATATATGTTAACCAAGTAAATGCCATTATGTAATACAAAGACGAAGAATAGAAGAAAAACCAAAACATTTGGCCCAGAAAATATATTTTCCCATGTTTGATTCGATACATCAAAGCTTTAATACCGAAAAATATTACATTTCGACCGCATCATCAGATTTTGGTGCCTTTATTATTTTCGTTATTTTTTTTTTCTTCCTTTTTCTTTGTTAGATTTTTTTCTATGTTTCGAAATATAAAAAGCAAAAATAGAGGACTTCTTAGGAGATTAAATTATAGAATAATGGAAACTGGAAACATTGAAGTGAACAAAGAAAATGAATATAAATTTCAGTGAATGATAAGCGTGTGATAGGGCATGCGAGAGTTATTCTATTTGTGTGCGGAAAATGTGTGCAAACTTTATTTACTGAACCATGAATGTGACGCAAAAATCTAGTGAGAGAACAAATTTTTTCTTCTCCAGAATATCGGAATCGGAAATTCGAATATTCGGAGGGTTTTCTATATTTTGTGAGGTAAATGATTCAAACTACATATAACTTTGTGGTTTTGTCAAATACTCTATTTCAAAACCTTTCTCCCAGTTGGAATAGTGGATCTAATTAATTAAAATTGTTAGCGATCTTATTGTTGTAAGTGTTGTTTTAATATCTTTTCGCGCAGACAGTTTGTTTGGGCTACAACACGGGAAAAAAGAAAAAACATCCGTTTAATCCGTATAAATTGGGCACCTGTTATATATCTATTTATTTATTTATTTATAGTTCCAACGAACAGGCCGAAGCCCAATTATACATTGAACTTAACTTAAATTATAACTAGAAAGTTGATACAGTAAAATCTAAAAGATTAAGAAGAAAATTAAAATTTAGAAATTGAAAAAAAAAAGTATATGGACATGACGGGGAAATTCTAAAACCATTGACTCCCTTAACCATTGACTTATATTCGTTATAAGACGAATTGAAAATGTCGTTGAGCCGGAAATAGATATTATGGTGGTGTTGCATGCGGTATACTGGTGAATTAAGCTGTATGTTCGACGATGGCGTAGGAAGGCAGAATAGATGAAGACGACTTTGCCGAGTAAACCGTTGAGGTACTTGAGGTTTGATGCGCGACGATAGACTAGTGGCAATTCTTCCATGAACCAGTTTGTACAAGACCATTTCATCTAGCTCAAGGCGACGGGTTTCTAATGACTTCATTTTCAAGTGTTCCAGTCTAGTTTGATAGTCGGGTTTAATCCAGTTGAAACGATAATACAGCATCCTCGTAAATTTACGTTGCACCTTCTCGATTTGTTCTTTATATTTCACATAATAGGGGTTCCAGATTGTACTACAGTACTCCAGTCTGCTCCGAACATACGTGTTATAAAGCTTGATCAGGCTAGCCGGACGTTTGAAGCTCTGAGTACTTCTAAAGATAAATCCAATCAATTGATACGACTTTTTCGTGATTTCATTGACGTGAGCAGCGAAGCTTTCTTTACTATCAAACGTGACACCGAGATCCTTTTTGATTGTCTTCTTTTCTATCGGCTTATCCTTTATGGAGTATTGATAGTTGATCGGTTGCGGTTTGCAGGTTACCGACAGCGCCGAGCACTTTTCTGGGTTGAGATTTAGATTATTGCTATCACACCATTGCGAAAAAGATGAGATGTCCGATTGCAAGCTAGTTCCGTCTGCCAAACACTCGATTTTTCGAAAGATTTTGTTGTCGTCGGCGAATAACGAGCTAGATGAAGTGAAGATGTCTGGCAAATCATTAATAAAGAGTAAAAACAAGAGAGGCCCTAGTATCGATCCTTGCGGAACCCCGGATGTCGGCATAATACTATCCGATTTACCACCTCCAATCACGACACATTGGGTTCTTCCGAAAAGATATGATCGAAACCATTGCAACGTAATTGACTTAATTCCAAAGTTCTGTAGCTTTAGAAGCAACAACCCGTGAGAAACCTGATCAAAGGCTTTCGAGAAATCTGTAAATATGACGTCCAACTGGCCACCGTCCAAAATCGAGTCAGTGACTCGTGTAGCAAACTCTAGTAAATTCGTAAGAGTCGATTTACCAGTCACGAAGCCATGCTGCGCTGGTGTAATATAATCTTTCACATGTTGATAAACTTTATTGAAGACAATTCTCTCGAAAACCTTTGAAGCAGCTGCCAGTATGCTTATCGGACGGTAATTACACACATCTGACCGTTTTCCAGACTTATAAACTGGCGTCACGTTACTAACTTTCCAGGCTAACGGAAACGAGCCTTCACGGACCGACTTATTGAAGATAATTGATAACGGTAAACTGACAGACGGAGACAATCTCTTATAGAAAATTGACGGAATGTTATCAGGACTTGACACCTTGTAATGATTGAGCTTATCGAGTATCAGCTTAACCTCCTCAACTGTAACATCGGTAAAATAAAAATTCGGAGCTATCTGATTCACAACAAACTCATGGTAGGTAGCATGTTGGAAAACACTAGAGAAATACTTCGCAAACAAGTTGCACACAGACTCCCGATCTTCAGCTATTTCTGATCGAAAATAAACTTGATTTGGAATAGAATTGGGTTTTTTCAAGGATTTAGTATAGGAGAAGAAAGCTTTTGTGTTGGTAGTGATCTTGTCTTCAATGTCGTTGACATAAGCCTCCTCACACAGCTTCTTTCGCGCTTTGAATTCTTTTCTCAAATTGGCAAACAAGGCATAGTCCAGCGGACTCTTAGAACGCATGAATTTGGTTCTCGCTCTTATCTTCTGTTTTAGCATCTTTATCAGATCATACGAGAACCAACACGGGTAGCTTTTCACTGCACTCTTCACTGTCGGAATTGAATCGAATAATGACATTAACAGCCTATAGAATTCCTGAACCGAGTCGTCAACACTACGACCATCGAAAGCTTTACACCAATCAACCTGACTTACACGCTCATTTAGCACATCATAGTCAGCTCGAAAAAAGTTTAGTTTGGGCGGCCGATTTTCCTCCAGGAAGCGGAGAGGAGAGACATCAATCAGAAGCGTGACAGGAGGGTGGTGACGATCTATGCGAGTAATAGAATCATTATCGGTGTCAATAATAATTTTGTCAGAATCAAGATTAGACAACACCAAATCCAACGTTCTATCATTTACATTACGCTTCGGATTAAACTGACTCAGATTAGTTAACGAGAGCACGTCGACAAATGATTCAGCGATGTTACCAACTACGTCACGAGCACTACAGGTACCATCAGGTTCTTCTGTCCAAGTGATAGAGTCGGCTAAGTTGAAGTTGCCCACTAACAGAAAGGTACCATTTGGCTTAATTACATTAACAATCTCATTGATCTTGATAAGATGCACATCGTACACATCAAAAGAGCTTCTGCAGTTGATATAACGAACGTTAAAATAAATTTTACCGCCGTTGAGCTGATCTATCGATATCCAGATGTCCTCATTATCTAGTTCCCAATCGGTAACCCTTGATGAGTAGTATTTACTCTTCACAGCAATCAGACACCCTCCGCCGTCCTTCTTGCCTGTAGCTACGCGATCACGATCCTGACGATACACGGTATACCTGTCATCGAACAACTCTGAATCATTGTAATCGATCGTTTTCGTTTTGAGCCCTTGGGCATTCTGATAGTAGACGGTCAACTTCATTATGTACAAAATTTCCAGGCGAATTATGATAAATTGATAATAGACTCGAAATATGGTGAACGGATTAATGGTCGGTCTTACGTTTGGTCTTTCGCTTAGTACACCTATTTGATAAGAATTACAAATTTGAAATTAAAACAGATTGGAATTCACATAATCAAACAGTGAGCAATTGATTTTCGGTTTTTCGTTTTTGATCTTACAGTAGTAGCCACTTGAGGACGCCAGCTTTTTTGGACAAAAACGATAATGTCCAACAATAACAATAATTCCCAACAATATTGCCCCGTCAAAAATGGCGACCATTGTGAATCTCTTGCTCCGTCGTTTTTTGACTATTACGTTCTTAATTTTACGAATTAATTATCGTGTGATAGGTCATTCGAAGCGTCTAACGAAACTCTACAATTATATAGGAATATAAAAGGACAAAGGACCCATCTTCAGTTTGAAATCAATGAAATAAATTTGAAGCTTCACGATTTTCCTTTAAATTGTTGCTGGTCCTCGTAGATCGAGTGTTGCGATCTGAAATTGATAGGATAGATAGCTTATTGTATTCTGCATTAAATAAGCAAAACTTGTAGAGGTTCAAAATCCAATCTTCAGTGTGGAATCAATGAAAGAAGTTTGAAGCAAAAATTGGGACGCTTTAAACTTATTTCGTTGTTTTGACACTGAAGATGGGTTTTTCTTCTTCTACAAGTTTGGCTTATTAAACGTAGAATTCAATAAGCAATCTGACCATACCAATTTCAGCTCACAAGACTCCATCTCCGAAGAGCTGGGCGTACACCGCACACGCTTGACGACATGAAATTGAATTTCCAAGCGATAGCTTTGATCATTTCTTTTTTTGGCTCCTTCGCAAAGTGACTATTACGTTGGTAATTTTGAGAATTAATTAGGACAAAAAGACAAAAGTACCATTTTTAGTGTCAAATAAATGAAAGAAGGTTGAAGCTTCCCAATTATTTTACTAAAACTAACTTTAAATGGCTGCAGCTTTTCCAAAATCGCGTCTTGCGATCTGAAATTTGTCGGCGGGATAGCTTATTCAATTCGGCTATCTTTAACTTAAAATTTTAGTTAGATAATTGGGAAGTTTGAAACTTATTTGATTGATTAGACATTGAAGCTGTGACTTTTGTCTTCTACAAGTTAATTATAATTACAACGGAAACAAAATCCAACAAGCTAAAAGCGACAATAAAGCAAACCCACAGCCAACGCACTTCAAGCGTGAGTGGTACCAACGCACTTCTAAAAAGTGTCCTAGTTGATAGCTGCCAAATAGAGTACTATTTTGTACTTTTTGTTGAGTGTAATGGAAACTTAACGCTCAGGAAACCGAAAAATATCTCTCCTTTTGCAAATTTATTTAAAACAATTAACTTTGGAGTATGACGTTAGATGGCAGTGACCGTCATTTTCCGTTAAAATTGACTAACCCCAGTTCTACCGAAGATTGTTCATATAGAACTTTCAACATTCGGTTAAGTATGCATATCAACATATCAAGTTGAATGACGATTGGCACGATATGCCGAAATGTTGATGCTTCTAATATGTTCAAGAACGCAACTGTTCTAGTTGATTTCGTACTGAGCGTCATTAAAATTTCTCTAAAGCTATGTCTGCCTGTTACTTCTCCTTGATCGAAAAATCTAGTAAAACCCTACACTTCATTTAAAACAACATAAACATAAGTATTTTTCGACATTTTTTAGGGAATAGCCGCCACAGAGAAAATAAAATTGGAAAAAATCTTGATTGAAGATCCTTTGAAGTTCAAACGTTGCGCGTATACCGCAATTGACGACATAAAATTGAATTTCCAAGCGATAGCTTTGATCACTGTCAGTAGAATTTCAAATGTCGATACAGAGGTTGTATAGATCATTGTCAAGTGCAATTGATATTATGCATTTAACTGTCATTTTCACAAAGCTAACTGAAACCTAAAGGCGTTTGGTCGATCTTAGGGAATTCATCCTTTTACGAAATGTAATATAGATGCGTTTTGCGCCATCCTAGGGAATTCCTCCTTTTACGAAATGAAAGGTAAAGGCGTTTTGTCGATCCTAGGGAATTCATCCTTTTACGAAATGTAATATAGATGCGTTTTGCGCCATCCTAGAGAATTCCTCCTTTTACGAAGAGAAACGTAAAGGCGTTTGGTCGATCCTAGGGAATTCATCCTTTTACGAAATGTAACATAGAGGCGTTTTGCGCCATCCTAGGGAATTCCTCCTTTTACGAAGAGAAACGTAAAGGCGTTTGGTCGATCCTAGGGAATTCATCCTTTTACGAAATGAAACGTGAAGGCGTTTTGCTCGAAGTAAAAAAAATCATATTAGATCGCCCCACATTTAGCGTTGCACTTTATAAAAGGAAAAAATCCTATGAGAGCGTTACATCAGCGATTACATTACATTTTGTAAAAGAGAAGAATCTTGTGGGATCGTTCCATTAATTTACATTTTGCACGAATAAATTTAAAATTTTGCAAACAACTGGCACCACTACCCACCTATAATCACAGTGATCGCACTTTATGACAACAATGTTGATTGTCATCGTGGAAAATGAAGTCTTTGCGAAAAGAGAAAAAAATAATAATTAATTTTCGACTCGAATGATTCGGGCTAAACAAAATGTAATAAAGTGGTAATTTGTTGATTCGAATTAGTCGATTCGAAAATTAATTATTTCATGTTATGAAAACATTTCAGCCCGGCGTCACGTTCAATTTTTTTATTTTTTTATTTTTCTCGAAATTTAGAACTTGGCCGACAATATGGCGGCGACAGGAAAAAAAACTTGCTTTTTGGCAAGCTTTTTGAGGGTGGGGTTGGGGCCTGTTTTTTTGCTCCGTCGTTTTTTGACTATTACGTTCTTAATTTTACGAATTAATTATCGTGTGATAGGTCATTCGAAGCGTCTAACGAAACTCTACAATTATATAGGAATATAAAAGGACAAAGGACCCATCTTCAGTTTGAAATCAATGAAATAAATTTGAAGCTTCACGATTTTCCTTTAAATTGTTGCTGGTCCTCGTAGATCGAGTGTTGCGATCTGAAATTGATAGGATAGATAGCTTATTGTATTCTGCATTAAATAAGCAAAACTTGTAGAGGTTCAAAATCCAATCTTCAGTGTGGAATCAATGAAAGAAGTTTGAAGCAAAAATTGGGACGCTTTAAACTTATTTCGTTGTTTTGACACTGAAGATGGGTTTTTCTTCTTCTACAAGTTTGGCTTATTAAACGTAGAATTCAATAAGCAATCTGACCATACCAATTTCAGCTCACAAGACTCCATCTCCGAAGAGCTGGGCGTACACCGCACACGCTTGACGACATGAAATTGAATTTCCAAGCGATAGCTTTGATCATTTCTTTTTTTGGCTCCTTCGCAAAGTGACTATTACGTTGGTAATTTTGAGAATTAATTAGGACAAAAAGACAAAAGTACCATTTTTAGTGTCAAATAAATGAAAGAAGGTTGAAGCTTCCCAATTATTTTACTAAAACTAACTTTAAATGGCTGCAGCTTTTCCAAAATCGCGTCTTGCGATCTGAAATTTGTCGGCGGGATAGCTTATTCAATTCGGCTATCTTTAACTTAAAATTTTAGTTAGATAATTGGGAAGTTTGAAACTTATTTGATTGATTAGACATTGAAGCTGTGACTTTTGTCTTCTACAAGTTAATTATAATTACAACGGAAACAAAATCCAACAAGCTAAAAGCGACAATAAAGCAAACCCACAGCCAACGCACTTCAAGCGTGAGTGGTACCAACGCACTTCTAAAAAGTGTCCTAGTTGATAGCTGCCAAATAGAGTACTATTTTGTACTTTTTGTTGAGTGTAATGGAAACTTAACGCTCAGGAAACCGAAAAATATCTCTCCTTTTGCAAATTTATTTAAAACAATTAACTTTGGAGTATGACGTTAGATGGCAGTGACCGTCATTTTCCGTTAAAATTGACTAACCCCAGTTCTACCGAAGATTGTTCATATAGAACTTTCAACATTCGGTTAAGTATGCATATCAACATATCAAGTTGAATGACGATTGGCACGATATGCCGAAATGTTGATGCTTCTAATATGTTCAAGAACGCAACTGTTCTAGTTGATTTCGTACTGAGCGTCATTAAAATTTCTCTAAAGCTATGTCTGCCTGTTACTTCTCCTTGATCGAAAAATCTAGTAAAACCCTACACTTCATTTAAAACAACATAAACATAAGTATTTTTCGACATTTTTTAGGGAATAGCCGCCACAGAGAAAATAAAATTGGAAAAAATCTTGATTGAAGATCCTTTGAAGTTCAAACGTTGCGCGTATACCGCAATTGACGACATAAAATTGAATTTCCAAGCGATAGCTTTGATCACTGTCAGTAGAATTTCAAATGTCGATACAGAGGTTGTATAGATCATTGTCAAGTGCAATTGATATTATGCATTTAACTGTCATTTTCACAAAGCTAACTGAAACCTAAAGGCGTTTGGTCGATCTTAGGGAATTCATCCTTTTACGAAATGTAATATAGATGCGTTTTGCGCCATCCTAGGGAATTCCTCCTTTTACGAAATGAAAGGTAAAGGCGTTTTGTCGATCCTAGGGAATTCATCCTTTTACGAAATGTAATATAGATGCGTTTTGCGCCATCCTAGAGAATTCCTCCTTTTACGCGATGTTCTTTATTTTCGGCCAAGCTTCTAACGCTGTAGGCGTATGAATTGTGCGTTTTTAGCTTTCCAGGTACTGAACGCGACCATCCAATCGCTCTGGTTAAGAGCGCATCGTTCTGAAACTACACAGGATCTTCACCAAATTGTACTGATTGCAGGCGTGCGAGTATTCACTCTTCAGATGGTTGACAGCGACAACTTTACTTTTTGGCATTCAATTACAAGGATCGCAGTTGTCGTTGGAAAATCGTTTTTCACATCGTCATACACGCATTTGGTTGATCGAGAGTCATTTGCAGTTTTTGTTTCTGTTTGCTGTTGGATACGCTAGGCATCGTTGGAATGGCGAAACTGTGTGCACCATCGTTGGATAAATCGGACATCAGCAAAGCTGTAGCAGTTCGATGGATTTTGTAAAGCTGTGAGTACCGCCGTGCGGTTTTGTTTTTGTTTTTCTTTTGTGCCTGTTCGTGTGGTGAATTTTTTGTTTTGTTTCTTTCTCTTGCAACGCGTTGGGTTCTTCAAAGGTTGCACTTCAGGTTTCTCTGCATTCCACTAGAAAGTGGCAAAGTTTTCTGTGTAAGCCGTCTGATACTCGTTCAGCTAGACGGAATGCTGCTGTCTCCGGAAGAGCTCAACGGAAACGACTGATGATGACTAGCCCTCTCTAGTCTCTGACCGCCGTTGTGACTCGAGGTCGAAACAGCCCGTTTTTTCTGTATGAATTGCTTCACGCAACCCATGGGAGGGAAGAGATTTGGTTTCTCTGTTTGTTTTTGATTCTTTACTTTAGCAATTTTGCTTAGGCATTTCAGATGGAATCTCTTGCAGTGACACGAAACGTCCTGTTTAAGGACGCATCGATTTGATCTACGCAGGATCGTCAAGCAATAATAAAGTTTCTTCGCAAGAGTTGTTTTGTTTGGTGTTGACCCACCCTTGCTCTTTCTCTCAGGTTGGTTCTCCTGACTTGTCCAGCTGTTCGTAAAAGGAGTCATTACACTTTAGTCAATGCTTCATTTCGTTGGTCTCCGATGAAACTGGCAGCTCGTCAGAGGATTACGTTTCTCTCTTTGGACTCGTGTCTGTGGAGGAGTGACGTCTGATTGGCGTTTTCCGTCTTGTTTCTTGAAATAAATGAGCGACAGTCGAGCGACGGAACTTTCTTGTTTTATTCCTTAAGTAAATGTGCCAGTCGAATGACGGAACTTTCTTGTTTTATTCCTTAAATAAATGTGCCAGTCGAATGACGGAACGATTTAAATGTTTCTTCCAGCAGTTTCGTGTGCCAATCCTGTCTTCCCTCCTCAGGTCGTTCTTCCTATCTTGTCGATCCATGAATTCCCTACTCCACTTCGGTGTTTATCGCCCATTCTACGTCGTACGATGTTAGGAATTTGGCCCGCTGCGAATTTTCTGCGTAGCGTTAAAAATGGGAGATTTGTTTGCTCTGATTGAATGATGTTCTTTATTTTCGGCCAAGCTTCTAACGCTGTAGGCGTATGAATTGTGCGTTTTTAGCTTTCCAGGTACTGAACGCGACCATCCAATCGCTCTGGTTAAGAGCGCATCGTTCTGAAACTACACAGGATCTTCACCAAATTGTACTGATTGCAGGCGTGCGAGTATTCACTCTTCAGATGGTTGACAGCGACAACTTTACTTTTTGGCATTCAATTACAAGGATCGCAGTTGTCGTTGGAAAATCGTTTTTCACATCGTCATACACGCATTTGGTTGATCGAGAGTCATTTGCAGTTTTTGTTTCTGTTTGCTGTTGGATACGCTGGGCATCGTTGGAATGGCGAAACTGTGTGCACCATCGTTGGATAAATCGGACATCAGCAAAGCTGTAGCAGTTCGATGGATTTTGTAAAGCTGTGAGTACCGCCGTGCGGTTTTGTTTTTGTTTTTCTTTTGTGCCTGTTCGTGTGGTGAATTTTTTGTTTTGTTTCTTTCTCTTGCAACGCGTTGGGTTCTTCAAAGGTTGCACTTCAGGTTTCTCTGCATTCCACTAGAAAGTGGCAAAGTTTTCTGTGTAAGCCGTCTGATACTCGTTCAGCTAGACGGAATGCTGCTGTCTCCGGAAGAGCTCAACGGAAACGACTGATGATGACTAGCCCTCTCTAGTCTCTGACCGCCGTTGTGACTCGAGGTCGAAACAGCCCGTTTTTTCTGTATGAATTGCTTCACGCAACCCATGGGAGGGAAGAGATTTGGTTTCTCTGTTTGTTTTTGATTCTTTACTTTAGCAATTTTGCTTAGGCATTTCAGATGGAATCTCTTGCAGTGACACGAAACGTCCTGTTTAAGGACGCATCGATTTGATCTACGCAGGATCGTCAAGCAATAATAAAGTTTCTTCGCAAGAGTTGTTTTGTTTGGTGTTGACCCACCCTTGCTCTTTCTCTCAGGTTGGTTCTCCTGACTTGTCCAGCTGTTCGTAAAAGGAGTCATTACACTTTAGTCAATGCTTCATTTCGTTGGTCTCCGATGAAACTGGCAGCTCGTCAGAGGATTACGTTTCTCTCTTTGGACTCGTGTCTGTGGAGGAGTGACGTCTGATTGGCGTTTTCCGTCTTGTTTCTTGAAATAAATGAGCGACAGTCGAGCGACGGAACTTTCTTGTTTTATTCCTTAAGTAAATGTGCCAGTCGAATGACGGAACTTTCTTGTTTTATTCCTTAAATAAATGTGCCAGTCGAATGACGGAACGATTTAAATGTTTCTTCCAGCAGTTTCGTGTGCCAATCCTGTCTTCCCTCCTCAGGTCGTTCTTCCTATCTTGTCGATCCATGAATTCCCTACTCCACTTCGGTGTTTATCGCCCATTCTACGTCGTACGATGTTAGGAATTTGGCCCGCTGCGAATTTTCTGCGTAGCGTTAAAAATGGGAGATTTGTTTGCTCTGATTGAATGATGTTCTTTATTTTCGGCCAAGCTTCTAACGCTGTAGGCGTATGAATTGTGCGTTTTTAGCTTTCCAGGTACTGAACGCGACCATCCAATCGCTCTGGTTAAGAGCGCATCGTTCTGAAACTACACAGGATCTTCACCAAATTGTACTGATTGCAGGCGTGCGAGTATTCACTCTTCAGATGGTTGACAGCGACAACTTTACTTTTTGGCATTCAATTACAAGGATCGCAGTTGTCGTTGGAAAATCGTTTTTCACATCGTCATACACGCATTTGGTTGATCGAGAGTCATTTGCAGTTTTTGTTTCTGTTTGCTGTTGGATACGCTGGGCATCGTTGGAATGGCGAAACTGTGTGCACCATCGTTGGATAAATCGGACATCAGCAAAGCTGTAGCAGTTCGATGGATTTTGTAAAGCTGTGAGTACCGCCGTGCGGTTTTGTTTTTGTTTTTCTTTTGTGCCTGTTCGTGTGGTGAATTTTTTGTTTTGTTTCTTTCTCTTGCAACGCGTTGGGTTCTTCAAAGGTTGCACTTCAGGTTTCTCTGCATTCCACTAGAAAGTGGCAAAGTTTTCTGTGTAAGCCGTCTGATACTCGTTCAGCTAGACGGAATGCTGCTGTCTCCGGAAGAGCTCAACGGAAACGACTGATGATGACTAGCCCTCTCTAGTCTCTGACCGCCGTTGTGACTCGAGGTCGAAACAGCCCGTTTTTTCTGTATGAATTGCTTCACGCAACCCATGGGAGGGAAGAGATTTGGTTTCTCTGTTTGTTTTTGATTCTTTACTTTAGCAATTTTGCTTAGGCATTTCAGATGGAATCTCTTGCAGTGACACGAAACGTCCTGTTTAAGGACGCATCGATTTGATCTACGCAGGATCGTCAAGCAATAATAAAGTTTCTTCGCAAGAGTTGTTTTGTTTGGTGTTGACCCACCCTTGCTCTTTCTCTCAGGTTGGTTCTCCTGACTTGTCCAGCTGTTCGTAAAAGGAGTCATTACACTTTAGTCAATGCTTCATTTCGTTGGTCTCCGATGAAACTGGCAGCTCGTCAGAGGATTACGTTTCTCTCTTTGGACTCGTGTCTGTGGAGGAGTGACGTCTGATTGGCGTTTTCCGTCTTGTTTCTTGAAATAAATGAGCGACAGTCGAGCGACGGAACTTTCTTGTTTTATTCCTTAAGTAAATGTGCCAGTCGAATGACGGAACTTTCTTGTTTTATTCCTTAAATAAATGTGCCAGTCGAATGACGGAACGATTTAAATGTTTCTTCCAGCAGTTTCGTGTGCCAATCCTGTCTTCCCTCCTCAGGTCGTTCTTCCTATCTTGTCGATCCATGAATTCCCTACTCCACTTCGGTGTTTATCGCCCATTCTACGTCGTACGATGTTAGGAATTTGGCCCGCTGCGAATTTTCTGCGTAGCGTTAAAAATGGGAGATTTGTTTGCTCTGATTGAATGATGTTCTTTATTTTCGGCCAAGCTTCTAACGCTGTAGGCGTATGAATTGTGCGTTTTTAGCTTTCCAGGTACTGAACGCGACCATCCAATCGCTCTGGTTAAGAGCGCATCGTTCTGAAACTACACAGGATCTTCACCAAATTGTACTGATTGCAGGCGTGCGAGTATTCACTCTTCAGATGGTTGACAGCGACAACTTTACTTTTTGGCATTCAATTACAAGGATCGCAGTTGTCGTTGGAAAATCGTTTTTCACATCGTCATACACGCATTTGGTTGATCGAGAGTCATTTGCAGTTTTTGTTTCTGTTTGCTGTTGGATACGCTGGGCATCGTTGGAATGGCGAAACTGTGTGCACCATCGTTGGATAAATCGGACATCAGCAAAGCTGTAGCAGTTCGATGGATTTTGTAAAGCTGTGAGTACCGCCGTGCGGTTTTGTTTTTGTTTTTCTTTTGTGCCTGTTCGTGTGGTGAATTTTTTGTTTTGTTTCTTTCTCTTGCAACGCGTTGGGTTCTTCAAAGGTTGCACTTCAGGTTTCTCTGCATTCCACTAGAAAGTGGCAAAGTTTTCTGTGTAAGCCGTCTGATACTCGTTCAGCTAGACGGAATGCTGCTGTCTCCGGAAGAGCTCAACGGAAACGACTGATGATGACTAGCCCTCTCTAGTCTCTGACCGCCGTTGTGACTCGAGGTCGAAACAGCCCGTTTTTTCTGTATGAATTGCTTCACGCAACCCATGGGAGGGAAGAGATTTGGTTTCTCTGTTTGTTTTTGATTCTTTACTTTAGCAATTTTGCTTAGGCATTTCAGATGGAATCTCTTGCAGTGACACGAAACGTCCTGTTTAAGGACGCATCGATTTGATCTACGCAGGATCGTCAAGCAATAATAAAGTTTCTTCGCAAGAGTTGTTTTGTTTGGTGTTGACCCACCCTTGCTCTTTCTCTCAGGTTGGTTCTCCTGACTTGTCCAGCTGTTCGTAAAAGGAGTCATTACACTTTAGTCAATGCTTCATTTCGTTGGTCTCCGATGAAACTGGCAGCTCGTCAGAGGATTACGTTTCTCTCTTTGGACTCGTGTCTGTGGAGGAGTGACGTCTGATTGGCGTTTTCCGTCTTGTTTCTTGAAATAAATGAGCGACAGTCGAGCGACGGAACTTTCTTGTTTTATTCCTTAAGTAAATGTGCCAGTCGAATGACGGAACTTTCTTGTTTTATTCCTTAAATAAATGTGCCAGTCGAATGACGGAACGATTTAAATGTTTCTTCCAGCAGTTTCGTGTGCCAATCCTGTCTTCCCTCCTCAGGTCGTTCTTCCTATCTTGTCGATCCATGAATTCCCTACTCCACTTCGGTGTTTATCGCCCATTCTACGTCGTACGATGTTAGGAATTTGGCCCGCTGCGAATTTTCTGCGTAGCGTTAAAAATGGGAGATTTGTTTGCTCTGATTGAATGATGTTCTTTATTTTCGGCCAAGCTTCTAACGCTGTAGGCGTATGAATTGTGCGTTTTTAGCTTTCCAGGTACTGAACGCGACCATCCAATCGCTCTGGTTAAGAGCGCATCGTTCTGAAACTACACAGGATCTTCACCAAATTGTACTGATTGCAGGCGTGCGAGTATTCACTCTTCAGATGGTTGACAGCGACAACTTTACTTTTTGGCATTCAATTACAAGGATCGCAGTTGTCGTTGGAAAATCGTTTTTCACATCGTCATACACGCATTTGGTTGATCGAGAGTCATTTGCAGTTTTTGTTTCCGTTTGCTGTTGGATACGCTGGGCATCGTTGGAATGGCGAAACTGTGTGCACCATCGTTGGATAAATCGGACATCAGCAAAGCTGTAGCAGTTCGATGGATTTTGTAAAGCTGTGAGTACCGCCGTGCGGTTTTGTTTTTGTTTTTCTTTTGTGCCTGTTCGTGTGGTGAATTTTTTGTTTTGTTTCTTTCTCTTGCAACGCGTTGGGTTCTTCAAAGGTTGCACTTCAGGTTTCTCTGCATTCCACTAGAAAGTGGCAAAGTTTTCTGTGTAAGCCGTCTGATACTCGTTCAGCTAGACGGAATGCTGCTGTCTCCGGAAGAGCTCAACGGAAACGACTGATGATGACTAGCCCTCTCTAGTCTCTGACCGCCGTTGTGACTCGAGGTCGAAACAGCCCGTTTTTTCTGTATGAATTGCTTCACGCAACCCATGGGAGGGAAGAGATTTGGTTTCTCTGTTTGTTTTTGATTCTTTACTTTAGCAATTTTGCTTAGGCATTTCAGATGGAATCTCTTGCAGTGACACGAAACGTCCTGTTTAAGGACGCATCGATTTGATCTACGCAGGATCGTCAAGCAATAATAAAGTTTCTTCGCAAGAGTTGTTTTGTTTGGTGTTGACCCACCCTTGCTCTTTCTCTCAGGTTGGTTCTCCTGACTTGTCCAGCTGTTCGTAAAAGGAGTCATTACACTTTAGTCAATGCTTCATTTCGTTGGTCTCCGATGAAACTGGCAGCTCGTCAGAGGATTACGTTTCTCTCTTTGGACTCGTGTCTGTGGAGGAGTGACGTCTGATTGGCGTTTTCCGTCTTGTTTCTTGAAATAAATGAGCGACAGTCGAGCGACGGAACTTTCTTGTTTTATTCCTTAAGTAAATGTGCCAGTCGAATGACGGAACTTTCTTGTTTTATTCCTTAAATAAATGTGCCAGTCGAATGACGGAACGATTTAAATGTTTCTTCCAGCAGTTTCGTGTGCCAATCCTGTCTTCCCTCCTCAGGTCGTTCTTCCTATCTTGTCGATCCATGAATTCCCTACTCCACTTCGGTGTTTATCGCCCATTCTACGTCGTACGATGTTAGGAATTTGGCCCGCTGCGAATTTTCTGCGTAGCGTTAAAAATGGGAGATTTGTTTGCTCTGATTGAATGATGTTCTTTATTTTCGGCCAAGCTTCTAACGCTGTAGGCGTATGAATTGTGCGTTTTTAGCTTTCCAGGTACTGAACGCGACCATCCAATCGCTCTGGTTAAGAGCGCATCGTTCTGAAACTACACAGGATCTTCACCAAATTGTACTGATTGCAGGCGTGCGAGTATTCACTCTTCAGATGGTTGACAGCGACAACTTTACTTTTTGGCATTCAATTACAAGGATCGCAGTTGTCGTTGGAAAATCGTTTTTCACATCGTCATACACGCATTTGGTTGATCGAGAGTCATTTGCAGTTTTTGTTTCTGTTTGCTGTTGGATACGCTGGGCATCGTTGGAATGGCGAAACTGTGTGCACCATCGTTGGATAAATCGGACATCAGCAAAGCTGTAGCAGTTCGATGGATTTTGTAAAGCTGTGAGTACCGCCGTGCGGTTTTGTTTTTGTTTTTCTTTTGTGCCTGTTCGTGTGGTGAATTTTTTGTTTTGTTTCTTTCTCTTGCAACGCGTTGGGTTCTTCAAAGGTTGCACTTCAGGTTTCTCTGCATTCCACTAGAAAGTGGCAAAGTTTTCTGTGTAAGCCGTCTGATACTCGTTCAGCTAGACGGAATGCTGCTGTCTCCGGAAGAGCTCAACGGAAACGACTGATGATGACTAGCCCTCTCTAGTCTCTGACCGCCGTTGTGACTCGAGGTCGAAACAGCCCGTTTTTTCTGTATGAATTGCTTCACGCAACCCATGGGAGGGAAGAGATTTGGTTTCTCTGTTTGTTTTTGATTCTTTACTTTAGCAATTTTGCTTAGGCATTTCAGATGGAATCTCTTGCAGTGACACGAAACGTCCTGTTTAAGGACGCATCGATTTGATCTACGCAGGATCGTCAAGCAATAATAAAGTTTCTTCGCAAGAGTTGTTTTGTTTGGTGTTGACCCACCCTTGCTCTTTCTCTCAGGTTGGTTCTCCTGACTTGTCCAGCTGTTCGTAAAAGGAGTCATTACACTTTAGTCAATGCTTCATTTCGTTGGTCTCCGATGAAACTGGCAGCTCGTCAGAGGATTACGTTTCTCTCTTTGGACTCGTGTCTGTGGAGGAGTGACGTCTGATTGGCGTTTTCCGTCTTGTTTCTTGAAATAAATGAGCGACAGTCGAGCGACGGAACTTTCTTGTTTTATTCCTTAAGTAAATGTGCCAGTCGAATGACGGAACTTTCTTGTTTTATTCCTTAAATAAATGTGCCAGTCGAATGACGGAACGATTTAAATGTTTCTTCCAGCAGTTTCGTGTGCCAATCCTGTCTTCCCTCCTCAGGTCGTTCTTCCTATCTTGTCGATCCATGAATTCCCTACTCCACTTCGGTGTTTATCGCCCATTCTACGTCGTACGATGTTAGGAATTTGGCCCGCTGCGAATTTTCTGCGTAGCGTTAAAAATGGGAGATTTGTTTGCTCTGATTGAATGATGTTCTTTATTTTCGGCCAAGCTTCTAACGCTGTAGGCGTATGAATTGTGCGTTTTTAGCTTTCCAGGTACTGAACGCGACCATCCAATCGCTCTGGTTAAGAGCGCATCGTTCTGAAACTACACAGGATCTTCACCAAATTGTACTGATTGCAGGCGTGCGAGTATTCACTCTTCAGATGGTTGACAGCGACAACTTTACTTTTTGGCATTCAATTACAAGGATCGCAGTTGTCGTTGGAAAATCGTTTTTCACATCGTCATACACGCATTTGGTTGATCGAGAGTCATTTGCAGTTTTTGTTTCTGTTTGCTGTTGGATACGCTGGGCATCGTTGGAATGGCGAAACTGTGTGCACCATCGTTGGATAAATCGGACATCAGCAAAGCTGTAGCAGTTCGATGGATTTTGTAAAGCTGTGAGTACCGCCGTGCGGTTTTGTTTTTGTTTTTCTTTTGTGCCTGTTCGTGTGGTGAATTTTTTGTTTTGTTTCTTTCTCTTGCAACGCGTTGGGTTCTTCAAAGGTTGCACTTCAGGTTTCTCTGCATTCCACTAGAAAGTGGCAAAGTTTTCTGTGTAAGCCGTCTGATACTCGTTCAGCTAGACGGAATGCTGCTGTCTCCGGAAGAGCTCAACGGAAACGACTGATGATGACTAGCCCTCTCTAGTCTCTGACCGCCGTTGTGACTCGAGGTCGAAACAGCCCGTTTTTTCTGTATGAATTGCTTCACGCAACCCATGGGAGGGAAGAGATTTGGTTTCTCTGTTTGTTTTTGATTCTTTACTTTAGCAATTTTGCTTAGGCATTTCAGATGGAATCTCTTGCAGTGACACGAAACGTCCTGTTTAAGGACGCATCGATTTGATCTACGCAGGATCGTCAAGCAATAATAAAGTTTCTTCGCAAGAGTTGTTTTGTTTGGTGTTGACCCACCCTTGCTCTTTCTCTCAGGTTGGTTCTCCTGACTTGTCCAGCTGTTCGTAAAAGGAGTCATTACACTTTAGTCAATGCTTCATTTCGTTGGTCTCCGATGAAACTGGCAGCTCGTCAGAGGATTACGTTTCTCTCTTTGGACTCGTGTCTGTGGAGGAGTGACGTCTGATTGGCGTTTTCCGTCTTGTTTCTTGAAATAAATGAGCGACAGTCGAGCGACGGAACTTTCTTGTTTTATTCCTTAAGTAAATGTGCCAGTCGAATGACGGAACTTTCTTGTTTTATTCCTTAAATAAATGTGCCAGTCGAATGACGGAACGATTTAAATGTTTCTTCCAGCAGTTTCGTGTGCCAATCCTGTCTTCCCTCCTCAGGTCGTTCTTCCTATCTTGTCGATCCATGAATTCCCTACTCCACTTCGGTGTTTATCGCCCATTCTACGTCGTACGATGTTAGGAATTTGGCCCGCTGCGAATTTTCTGCGTAGCGTTAAAAATGGGAGATTTGTTTGCTCTGATTGAATGTTGACCCACCCTTGCTCTTTCTCTCAGGTTGGTTCTCCTGACTTGTCCAGCTGTTCGTAAAAGGAGTCATTACACTTTAGTCAATGCTTCATTTCGTTGGTCTCCGATGAAACTGGCAGCTCGTCAGAGGATTACGTTTCTCTCTTTGGACTCGTGTCTGTGGAGGAGTGACGTCTGATTGGCGTTTTCCGTCTTGTTTCTTGAAATAAATGAGCGACAGTCGAGCGACGGAACTTTCTTGTTTTATTCCTTAAGTAAATGTGCCAGTCGAATGACGGAACTTTCTTGTTTTATTCCTTAAATAAATGTGCCAGTCGAATGACGGAACGATTTAAATGTTTCTTCCAGCAGTTTCGTGTGCCAATCCTGTCTTCCCTCCTCAGGTCGTTCTTCCTATCTTGTCGATCCATGAATTCCCTACTCCACTTCGGTGTTTATCGCCCATTCTACGTCGTACGATGTTAGGAATTTGGCCCGCTGCGAATTTTCTGCGTAGCGTTAAAAATGGGAGATTTGTTTGCTCTGATTGGATGATGTTCTTTATTTTCGGCCAAGCTTCTAACGCTGTAGGCGTATGAATTGTGCGTTTTTAGCTTTCCAGGTACTGAACGCGACCATCCAATCGCTCTGGTTAAGAGCGCATCGTTCTGAAACTACACAGGATCTTCACCAAATTGTACTGATTGCAGGCGTGCGAGTATTCACTCTTCAGATGGTTGACAGCGACAACTTTACTTTTTGGCATTCAATTACAAGGATCGCAGTTGTCGTTGGAAAATCGTTTTTTCACATCGTCATACACGCATTTGGTTGATCGAGAGTCATTTGCAGTTTTTGTTTCTGTTTGCTGTTGGATACGCTGGGCATCGTTGGAATGGCGAAACTGTGTGCACCATCGTTGGATAAATCGGACATCAGCAAAGCTGTAGCAGTTCGATGGATTTTGTAAAGCTGTGAGTACCGCCGTGCGGTTTTGTTTTTGTTTTTCTTTTGTGCCTGTTCGTGTGGTGAATTTTTTGTTTTGTTTCTTTCTCTTGCAACGCGTTGGGTTCTTCAAAGGTTGCACTTCAGGTTTCTCTGCATTCCACTAGAAAGTGGCAAAGTTTTCTGTGTAAGCCGTCTGATACTCGTTCAGCTAGACGGAATGCTGCTGTCTCCGGAAGAGCTCAACGGAAACGACTGATGATGACTAGCCCTCTCTAGTCTCTGACCGCCGTTGTGACTCGAGGTCGAAACAGCCCGTTTTTTCTGTATGAATTGCTTCACGCAACCCATGGGAGGGAAGAGATTTGGTTTCTCTGTTTGTTTTTGATTCTTTACTTTAGCAATTTTGCTTAGGCATTTCAGATGGAATCTCTTGCAGTGACACGAAACGTCCTGTTTAAGGACGCATCGATTTGATCTACGCAGGATCGTCAAGCAATAATAAAGTTTCTTCGCAAGAGTTGTTTTGTTTGGTGTTGACCCACCCTTGCTCTTTCTCTCAGGTTGGTTCTCCTGACTTGTCCAGCTGTTCGTAAAAGGAGTCATTACACTTTAGTCAATGCTTCATTTCGTTGGTCTCCGATGAAACTGGCAGCTCGTCAGAGGATTACGTTTCTCTCTTTGGACTCGTGTCTGTGGAGGAGTGACGTCTGATTGGCGTTTTCCGTCTTGTTTCTTGAAATAAATGAGCGACAGTCGAGCGACGGAACTTTCTTGTTTTATTCCTTAAGTAAATGTGCCAGTCGAATGACGGAACTTTCTTGTTTTATTCCTTAAATAAATGTGCCAGTCGAATGACGGAACGATTTAAATGTTTCTTCCAGCAGTTTCGTGTGCCAATCCTGTCTTCCCTCCTCAGGTCGTTCTTCCTATCTTGTCGATCCATGAATTCCCTACTCCACTTCGGTGTTTATCGCCCATTCTACGTCGTACGATGTTAGGAATTTGGCCCGCTGCGAATTTTCTGCGTAGCGTTAAAAATGGGAGATTTGTTTGCTCTGATTGAATGTTGACCCACCCTTGCTCTTTCTCTCAGGTTGGTTCTCCTGACTTGTCCAGCTGTTCGTAAAAGGAGTCATTACACTTTAGTCAATGCTTCATTTCGTTGGTCTCCGATGAAACTGGCAGCTCGTCAGAGGATTACGTTTCTCTCTTTGGACTCGTGTCTGTGGAGGAGTGACGTCTGATTGGCGTTTTCCGTCTTGTTTCTTGAAATAAATGAGCGACAGTCGAGCGACGGAACTTTCTTGTTTTATTCCTTAAGTAAATGTGCCAGTCGAATGACGGAACTTTCTTGTTTTATTCCTTAAATAAATGTGCCAGTCGAATGACGGAACGATTTAAATGTTTCTTCCAGCAGTTTCGTGTGCCAATCCTGTCTTCCCTCCTCAGGTCGTTCTTCCTATCTTGTCGATCCATGAATTCCCTACTCCACTTCGGTGTTTATCGCCCATTCTACGTCGTACGATGTTAGGAATTTGGCCCGCTGCGAATTTTCTGCGTAGCGTTAAAAATGGGAGATTTGTTTGCTCTGATTGAATGATGTTCTTTATTTTCGGCCAAGCTTCTAACGCTGTAGGCGTATGAATTGTGCGTTTTTAGCTTTCCAGGTACTGAACGCGACCATCCAATCGCTCTGGTTAAGAGCGCATCGTTCTGAAACTACACAGGATCTTCACCAAATTGTACTGATTGCAGGCGTGCGAGTATTCACTCTTCAGATGGTTGACAGCGACAACTTTACTTTTTGGCATTCAATTACAAGGATCGCAGTTGTCGTTGGAAAATCGTTTTTCACATCGTCATACACGCATTTGGTTGATCGAGAGTCATTTGCAGTTTTTGTTTCTGTTTGCTGTTGGATACGCTGGGCATCGTTGGAATGGCGAAACTGTGTGCACCATCGTTGGATAAATCGGACATCAGCAAAGCTGTAGCAGTTCGATGGATTTTGTAAAGCTGTGAGTACCGCCGTGCGGTTTTGTTTTTGTTTTTCTTTTGTGCCTGTTCGTGTGGTGAATTTTTTGTTTTGTTTCTTTCTCTTGCAACGCGTTGGGTTCTTCAAAGGTTGCACTTCAGGTTTCTCTGCATTCCACTAGAAAGTGGCAAAGTTTTCTGTGTAAGCCGTCTGATACTCGTTCAGCTAGACGGAATGCTGCTGTCTCCGGAAGAGCTCAACGGAAACGACTGATGATGACTAGCCCTCTCTAGTCTCTGACCGCCGTTGTGACTCGAGGTCGAAACAGCCCGTTTTTTCTGTATGAATTGCTTCACGCAACCCATGGGAGGGAAGAGATTTGGTTTCTCTGTTTGTTTTTGATTCTTTACTTTAGCAATTTTGCTTAGGCATTTCAGATGGAATCTCTTGCAGTGACACGAAACGTCCTGTTTAAGGACGCATCGATTTGATCTACGCAGGATCGTCAAGCAATAATAAAGTTTCTTCGCAAGAGTTGTTTTGTTTGGTGTTGACCCACCCTTGCTCTTTCTCTCAGGTTGGTTCTCCTGACTTGTCCAGCTGTTCGTAAAAGGAGTCATTACACTTTAGTCAATGCTTCATTTCGTTGGTCTCCGATGAAACTGGCAGCTCGTCAGAGGATTACGTTTCTCTCTTTGGACTCGTGTCTGTGGAGGAGTGACGTCTGATTGGCGTTTTCCGTCTTGTTTCTTGAAATAAATGAGCGACAGTCGAGCGACGGAACTTTCTTGTTTTATTCCTTAAGTAAATGTGCCAGTCGAATGACGGAACTTTCTTGTTTTATTCCTTAAATAAATGTGCCAGTCGAATGACGGAACGATTTAAATGTTTCTTCCAGCAGTTTCGTGTGCCAATCCTGTCTTCCCTCCTCAGGTCGTTCTTCCTATCTTGTCGATCCATGAATTCCCTACTCCACTTCGGTGTTTATCGCCCATTCTACGTCGTACGATGTTAGGAATTTGGCCCGCTGCGAATTTTCTGCGTAGCGTTAAAAATGGGAGATTTGTTTGCTCTGATTGAATGATGTTCTTTATTTTCGGCCAAGCTTCTAACGCTGTAGGCGTATGAATTGTGCGTTTTTAGCTTTCCAGGTACTGAACGCGACCATCCAATCGCTCTGGTTAAGAGCGCATCGTTCTGAAACTACACAGGATCTTCACCAAATTGTACTGATTGCAGGCGTGCGAGTATTCACTCTTCAGATGGTTGACAGCGACAACTTTACTTTTTGGCATTCAATTACAAGGATCGCAGTTGTCGTTGGAAAATCGTTTTTCACATCGTCATACACGCATTTGGTTGATCGAGAGTCATTTGCAGTTTTTGTTTCTGTTTGCTGTTGGATACGCTGGGCATCGTTGGAATGGCGAAACTGTGTGCACCATCGTTGGATAAATCGGACATCAGCAAAGCTGTAGCAGTTCGATGGATTTTGTAAAGCTGTGAGTACCGCCGTGCGGTTTTGTTTTTGTTTTTCTTTTGTGCCTGTTCGTGTGGTGAATTTTTTGTTTTGTTTCTTTCTCTTGCAACGCGTTGGGTTCTTCAAAGGTTGCACTTCAGGTTTCTCTGCATTCCACTAGAAAGTGGCAAAGTTTTCTGTGTAAGCCGTCTGATACTCGTTCAGCTAGACGGAATGCTGCTGTCTCCGGAAGAGCTCAACGGAAACGACTGATGATGACTAGCCCTCTCTAGTCTCTGACCGCCGTTGTGACTCGAGGTCGAAACAGCCCGTTTTTTCTGTATGAATTGCTTCACGCAACCCATGGGAGGGAAGAGATTTGGTTTCTCTGTTTGTTTTTGATTCTTTACTTTAGCAATTTTGCTTAGGCATTTCAGATGGAATCTCTTGCAGTGACACGAAACGTCCTGTTTAAGGACGCATCGATTTGATCTACGCAGGATCGTCAAGCAATAATAAAGTTTCTTCGCAAGAGTTGTTTTGTTTGGTGTTGACCCACCCTTGCTCTTTCTCTCAGGTTGGTTCTCCTGACTTGTCCAGCTGTTCGTAAAAGGAGTCATTACACTTTAGTCAATGCTTCATTTCGTTGGTCTCCGATGAAACTGGCAGCTCGTCAGAGGATTACGTTTCTCTCTTTGGACTCGTGTCTGTGGAGGAGTGACGTCTGATTGGCGTTTTCCGTCTTGTTTCTTGAAATAAATGAGCGACAGTCGAGCGACGGAACTTTCTTGTTTTATTCCTTAAGTAAATGTGCCAGTCGAATGACGGAACTTTCTTGTTTTATTCCTTAAATAAATGTGCCAGTCGAATGACGGAACGATTTAAATGTTTCTTCCAGCAGTTTCGTGTGCCAATCCTGTCTTCCCTCCTCAGGTCGTTCTTCCTATCTTGTCGATCCATGAATTCCCTACTCCACTTCGGTGTTTATCGCCCATTCTACGTCGTACGATGTTAGGAATTTGGCCCGCTGCGAATTTTCTGCGTAGCGTTAAAAATGGGAGATTTGTTTGCTCTGATTGAATGATGTTCTTTATTTTCGGCCAAGCTTCTAACGCTGTAGGCGTATGAATTGTGCGTTTTTAGCTTTCCAGGTACTGAACGCGACCATCCAATCGCTCTGGTTAAGAGCGCATCGTTCTGAAACTACACAGGATCTTCACCAAATTGTACTGATTGCAGGCGTGCGAGTATTCACTCTTCAGATGGTTGACAGCGACAACTTTACTTTTTGGCATTCAATTACAAGGATCGCAGTTGTCGTTGGAAAATCGTTTTTCACATCGTCATACACGCATTTGGTTGATCGAGAGTCATTTGCAGTTTTTGTTTCTGTTTGCTGTTGGATACGCTGGGCATCGTTGGAATGGCGAAACTGTGTGCACCATCGTTGGATAAATCGGACATCAGCAAAGCTGTAGCAGTTCGATGGATTTTGTAAAGCTGTGAGTACCGCCGTGCGGTTTTGTTTTTGTTTTTCTTTTGTGCCTGTTCGTGTGGTGAATTTTTTGTTTTGTTTCTTTCTCTTGCAACGCGTTGGGTTCTTCAAAGGTTGCACTTCAGGTTTCTCTGCATTCCACTAGAAAGTGGCAAAGTTTTCTGTGTAAGCCGTCTGATACTCGTTCAGCTAGACGGAATGCTGCTGTCTCCGGAAGAGCTCAACGGAAACGACTGATGATGACTAGCCCTCTCTAGTCTCTGACCGCCGTTGTGACTCGAGGTCGAAACAGCCCGTTTTTTCTGTATGAATTGCTTCACGCAACCCATGGGAGGGAAGAGATTTGGTTTCTCTGTTTGTTTTTGATTCTTTACTTTAGCAATTTTGCTTAGGCATTTCAGATGGAATCTCTTGCAGTGACACGAAACGTCCTGTTTAAGGACGCATCGATTTGATCTACGCAGGATCGTCAAGCAATAATAAAGTTTCTTCGCAAGAGTTGTTTTGTTTGGTGTTGACCCACCCTTGCTCTTTCTCTCAGGTTGGTTCTCCTGACTTGTCCAGCTGTTCGTAAAAGGAGTCATTACACTTTAGTCAATGCTTCATTTCGTTGGTCTCCGATGAAACTGGCAGCTCGTCAGAGGATTACGTTTCTCTCTTTGGACTCGTGTCTGTGGAGGAGTGACGTCTGATTGGCGTTTTCCGTCTTGTTTCTTGAAATAAATGAGCGACAGTCGAGCGACGGAACTTTCTTGTTTTATTCCTTAAGTAAATGTGCCAGTCGAATGACGGAACTTTCTTGTTTTATTCCTTAAATAAATGTGCCAGTCGAATGACGGAACGATTTAAATGTTTCTTCCAGCAGTTTCGTGTGCCAATCCTATCTTCCCTCCTCAGGTCGTTCTTCCTATCTTGTCGATCCATGAATTCCCTACTCCACTTCGGTGTTTATCGCCCATTCTACGTCGTACGATGTTAGGAATTTGGCCCGCTGCGAATTTTCTGCGTAGCGTTAAAAATGGGAGATTTGTTTGCTCTGATTGAATGATGTTCTTTATTTTCGGCCAAGCTTCTAACGCTGTAGGCGTATGAATTGTGCGTTTTTAGCTTTCCAGGTACTGAACGCGACCATCCAATCGCTCTGGTTAAGAGCGCATCGTTCTGAAACTACACAGGATCTTCACCAAATTGTACTGATTGCAGGCGTGCGAGTATTCACTCTTCAGATGGTTGACAGCGACAACTTTACTTTTTGGCATTCAATTACAAGGATCGCAGTTGTCGTTGGAAAATCGTTTTTCACATCGTCATACACGCATTTGGTTGATCGAGAGTCATTTGCAGTTTTTGTTTCTGTTTGCTGTTGGATACGCTGGGCATCGTTGGAATGGCGAAACTGTGTGCACCATCGTTGGATAAATCGGACATCAGCAAAGCTGTAGCAGTTCGATGGATTTTGTAAAGCTGTGAGTACCGCCGTGCGGTTTTGTTTTTGTTTTTCTTTTGTGCCTGTTCGTGTGGTGAATTTTTTGTTTTGTTTCTTTCTCTTGCAACGCGTTGGGTTCTTCAAAGGTTGCACTTCAGGTTTCTCTGCATTCCACTAGAAAGTGGCAAAGTTTTCTGTGTAAGCCGTCTGATACTCGTTCAGCTAGACGGAATGCTGCTGTCTCCGGAAGAGCTCAACGGAAACGACTGATGATGACTAGCCCTCTCTAGTCTCTGACCGCCGTTGTGACTCGAGGTCGAAACAGCCCGTTTTTTCTGTATGAATTGCTTCACGCAACCCATGGGAGGGAAGAGATTTGGTTTCTCTGTTTGTTTTTGATTCTTTACTTTAGCAATTTTGCTTAGGCATTTCAGATGGAGTCTCTTGCAGTGACACGAAACGTCCTGTTTAAGGACGCATCGATTTGATCTACGCAGGATCGTCAAGCAATAATAAAGTTTCTTCGCAAGAGTTGTTTTGTTTGGTGTTGACCCGCCCTTGCTCTTTCTCTCAGGTTGGTTCTCCTGACTTGTCCAGCTGTTCGTAAAAGGAGTCATTACGCTTTAGTCGATGCTTCATTTCGCTGGTCTCCGATGAAACTGGCAGCTCATCAGAGGATTACGTTTCTCTCTTTGGACTCGTGTCTGTGGAGGAGTGACGTCTGATTGGCGTTTTCCGTCTTGTTTCTTGAAATAAATGAGCGACAGTCGAGCGACGGAACTTTCTTGTTTTATTCCTTAAGTAAATGTGCCAGTCGAATGACGGAACTTTCTTGTTTTATTCCTTAAATAAATGTGCCAGTCGAATGACGGAACGATTTAAAAATTTTTCTTCCAGCAATTTCGTGTGCCAATCCTGTCTTCCCTCCTCAGGTCGTTCTTCCTATCTTGTCGATCCATGAATTCCCTACTCTACTTCGGTGTTTATCGCCCATTCTACGTCGTACGATGTTAGGAATTTGGCCCGCTGCGAATTTTCTGCGTAGCGTTAAAAATGGGAGATTTGTTTGCTCTGATTGAATGATGTTCTTTATTTTCGGCCAAGCTTCTAACGCTGTAGGCGTATGAATTGTGCGTTTTTAGCTTTCCAGGTACTGAACGCGACCATCCAATCGCTCTGGTTAAGAGCGCATCGTTCTGAAACTACACAGGATCTTCACCAAATTGTACTGATTGCAGGCGTGCGAGTATTCACTCTTCAGATGGTTGACAGCGACAACTTTACTTTTTGGCATTCAATTGCAAGGATCGCAGTTGTCGTTGGAAAATCGTTTTTCACATCGTCATACACGCATTTGGTTGATCGAGAGTCGTTTGCAGTTTTTGTTTCTGTTTGCTGTTGGATACGCTGGGCATCGTTGGAATGGCGAAACTGTGTGCACCATCGTTGGATAAATCGGACATCAGCAAAGCTGTAGCAGTTCGATGGATTTTGTAAAGCTGTGAGTACCGCCGTGCGGTTTTGTTTTTGTTTTTCTTTTGTGCCTGTTCGTGTGGTGAATTTTTTGTTTTGTTTCTTTCTCTTGCAACGCGTTGGGTTCTTCAAAGGTTGCACTTCAGGTTTCTCTGCATTCCACTAGAAAGTGGCAAAGTTTTCTGTGTAAGCCGTCTGATACTCGTTCAGCTAGACGGAATGCTGCTGTCTCCGGAAGAGCTCAACGGAAACGACTGATGATGACTAGCCCTCTCTAGTCTCTGACCGCCGTTGTGACTCGAGGTCGAAACAGCCCGTTTTTTCTGTATGAATTGCTTCACGCAACCCATGGGAGGGAAGAGATTTGGTTTCTCTGTTTGTTTTTGATTCTTTACTTTAGCAATTTTGCTTAGGCATTTCAGATGGAATCTCTTGCAGTGACACGAAACGTCCTGTTTAAGGACGCATCGATTTGATCTACGCAGGATCGTCAAGCAATAATAAAGTTTCTTCGCAAGAGTTGTTTTGTTTGGTGTTGACCCACCCTTGCTCTTTCTCTCAGGTTGGTTCTCCTGACTTGTCCAGCTGTTCGTAAAAGGAGTCATTACACTTTAGTCAATGCTTCATTTCGTTGGTCTCCGATGAAACTGGCAGCTCGTCAGAGGATTACGTTTCTCTCTTTGGACTCGTGTCTGTGGAGGAGTGACGTCTGATTGGCGTTTTCCGTCTTGTTTCTTGAAATAAATGAGCGACAGTCGAGCGACGGAACTTTCTTGTTTTATTCCTTAAGTAAATGTGCCAGTCGAATGACGGAACTTTCTTGTTTTATTCCTTAAATAAATGTGCCAGTCGAATGACGGAACGATTTAAAATGTTTCTTCCAGCAGTTTCGTGTGCCAATCCTGTCTTCCCTCCTCAGGTCGTTCTTCCTATCTTGTCGATCCATGAATTCCCTACTCCACTTCGGTGTTTATCGCCCATTCTACGTCGTACGATGTTAGGAATTTGGCCCGCTGCGAATTTTCTGCGTAGCGTTAAAAATGGGAGATTTGTTTGCTCTGATTGAATGATGTTCTTTATTTTCGGCCAAGCTTCTAACGCTGTAGGCGTATGAATTGTGCGTTTTTAGCTTTCCAGGTACTGAACGCGACCATCCAATCTCTCTGGTTAAGAGCGCATCGTTCTGAAACTACACAGGATCTTCACCAAATTGTACTGATTGCAGGCGTGCGAGTATTCACTCTTCAGATGGTTGACAGCGACAACTTTACTTTTTGGCATTCAATTACAAGGATCGCAGTTGTCGTTGGAAAATCGTTTTTCACATCGTCATACACGCATTTGGTTGATCGAGAGTCGTTTGCAGTTTTTGTTTCTGTTTGCTGTTGGATACGTTGGGCATCGTTGGAATGGTGAAACTGTGTGCACCATCGTTGGATAAATCGGACATCAGCAAAGCTGTAGCAGTTCGATGGATTTTGTAAAGCTGTGAGTACCGCCGTGCGGTTTTGTTTTTGTTTTTCTTTTATGCCTGTTCGTGTGGTGAATTTTTTGTTTTGTTTCTTTCTCTTGCAACGCGTTGGGTTCTTCAAAGGTTGCACTTCAGGTTTCTCTGCATTCCACTAGAAAGTGGCAAAGTTTTCTGCGTAAGCCGTCTGATACTCGTTCAGCTAGACGGAATGCTGCTGTCTCCGGAAGAGCTCAACGGAAACGACTGATGATGACTAGCCCTCTCTAGTCTCTGACCGCCGTTGTGACTCGAGGTCGAAACAGCCCGTTTTTTCTGTATGAATTGCTTCACGCAACCCATGGGAGGGAAGAGATTTGGTTTCTCTGTTTGTTTTTGATTCTTTACTTTAGCAATTTTGCTTAGGCATTTCAGATGGAGTCTCTTGCAGTGACACGAAACGTCCTGTTTAAGGACGCATCGATTTGATCTACGCAGGATCGTCAAGCAATAATAAAGTTTCTTCGCAAGAGTTGTTTTGTTTGGTGTTGACCCGCCCTTGCTCTTTCTCTCAGGTTGGTTCTCCTGACTTGTCCAGCTGTTCGTAAAAGGAGTCATTACGCTTTAGTCGATGCTTCATTTCGCTGGTCTCCGATGAAACTGGCAGCTCATCAGAGGATTACGTTTCTCTCTTTGGACTCGTGTCTGTGGAGGAGTGACGTCTGATTGGCGTTTTCCGTCTTGTTTCTTGAAATAAATGAGCGACAGTCGAGCGACGGAACTTTCTTGTTTTATTCCTTAAGTAAATGTGCCAGTCGAATGACGGAACTTTCTTGTTTTATTCCTTAAATAAATGTGCCAGTCGAATGACGGAACGATTTAAAAATTTTTCTTCCAGCAATTTCGTGTGCCAATCCTGTCTTCCCTCCTCAGGTCGTTCTTCCTATCTTGTCGATCCATGAATTCCCTACTCTACTTCGGTGTTTATCGCCCATTCTACGTCGTACGATGTTAGGAATTTGGCCCGCTGCGAATTTTCTGCGTATCGTTAAAAATGGGAGATTTGTTTGCTCTGATTGAATGATGTTCTTTATTTTCGGCCAAGCTTCTAACGCTGTAGGCGTATGAATTGTGCGTTTTTAGCTTTCCAGGTACTGAACGCGACCATCCAATCGCTCTGGTTAAGAGCGCATCGTTCTGAAACTACACAGGATCTTCACCAAATTGTACTGATTGCAGGCGTGCGAGTATTCACTCTTCAGATGGTTGACAGCGACAACTTTACTTTTTGGCATTCAATTGCAAGGATCGCAGTTGTCGTTGGAAAATCGTTTTTCACATCGTCATACACGCATTTGGTTGATCGAGAGTCGTTTGCAGTTTTTGTTTCTGTTTGCTGTTGGATACGTTGGGCATCGTTGGAATGGTGAAACTGTGTGCACCATCGTTGGATAAATCGGACATCAGCAAAGCTGTAGCAGTTCGATGGATTTTGTAAAGCTGTGAGTACCGCCGTGCGGTTTTGTTTTTGTTTTTCTTTTATGCCTGTTCGTGTGGTGAATTTTTTGTTTTGTTTCTTTCTCTTGCAACGCGTTGGGTTCTTCAAAGGTTGCACTTCAGGTTTCTCTGCATTCCACTAGAAAGTGGCAAAGTTTTCTGCGTAAGCCGTCTGATACTCGTTCAGCTAGACGGAATGCTGCTGTCTCCGGAAGAGCTCAACGGAAACGACTGATGATGACTAGCCCTCTCTAGTCTCTGACCGCCGTTGTGACTCGAGGTCGAAACAGCCCGTTTTTTCTGTATGAATTGCTTCACGCAACCCATGGGAGGGAAGAGATTTGGTTTCTCTGTTTGTTTTTGATTCTTTACTTTAGCAATTTTGCTTAGGCATTTCAGATGGAGTCTCTTGCAGTGACACGAAACGTCCTGTTTAAGGACGCATCGATTTGATCTACGCAGGATCGTCAAGCAATAATAAAGTTTCTTCGCAAGAGTTGTTTTGTTTGGTGTTGACCCGCCCTTGCTCTTTCTCTCAGGTTGGTTCTCCTGACTTGTCCAGCTGTTCGTAAAAGGAGTCATTACGCTTTAGTCGATGCTTCATTTCGCTGGTCTCCGATGAAACTGGCAGCTCATCAGAGGATTACGTTTCTCTCTTTGGACTCGTGTCTGTGGAGGAGTGACGTCTGATTGGCGTTTTCCGTCTTGTTTCTTGAAATAAATGAGCGACAGTCGAGCGACGGAACTTTCTTGTTTTATTCCTTAAGTAAATGTGCCAGTCGAATGACGGAACTTTCTTGTTTTATTCCTTAAATAAATGTGCCAGTCGAATGACGGAACGATTTAAAAAAAAAAAAAAAAAAAATTTTTCTTCCAGCAATTTCGTGTGCCAATCCTGTCTTCCCTCCTCAGGTCGTTCTTCCTATCTTGTCGATCCATGAATTCCCTACTCTACTTCGGTGTTTATCGCCCATTCTACGTCGTACGATGTTAGGAATTTGGCCCGCTGCGAATTTTCTGCGTAGCGTTAAAAATGGGAGATTTGTTTGCTCTGATTGAATGATGTTCTTTATTTTCGGCCAAGCTTCTAACGCTGTAGGCGTATGAATTGTGCGTTTTTAGCTTTCCAGGTACTGAACGCGACCATCCAATCGCTCTGGTTAAGAGCGCATCGTTCTGAAACTACACAGGATCTTCACCAAATTGTACTGATTGCAGGCGTGCGAGTATTCACTCTTCAGATGGTTGACAGCGACAACTTTACTTTTTGGCATTCAATTGCAAGGATCGCAGTTGTCGTTGGAAAATCGTTTTTCACATCGTCATACACGCATTTGGTTGATCGAGAGTCGTTTGCAGTTTTTGTTTCTGTTTGCTGTTGGATACGTTGGGCATCGTTGGAATGGTGAAACTGTGTGCACCATCGTTGGATAAATCGGACATCAGCAAAGCTGTAGCAGTTCGATGGATTTTGTAAAGCTGTGAGTACCGCCGTGCGGTTTTGTTTTTGTTTTTCTTTTATGCCTGTTCGTGTGGTGAATTTTTTGTTTTGTTTCTTTCTCTTGCAACGCGTTGGGTTCTTCAAAGGTTGCACTTCAGGTTTCTCTGCATTCCACTAGAAAGTGGCAAAGTTTTCTGCGTAAGCCGTCTGATACTCGTTCAGCTAGACGGAATGCTGCTGTCTCCGGAAGAGCTCAACGGAAACGACTGATGATGACTAGCCCTCTCTAGTCTCTGACCGCCGTTGTGACTCGAGGTCGAAACAGCCCGTTTTTTCTGTATGAATTGCTTCACGCAACCCATGGGAGGGAAGAGATTTGGTTTCTCTGTTTGTTTTTGATTCTTTACTTTAGCAATTTTGCTTAGGCATTTCAGATGGAGTCTCTTGCAGTGACACGAAACGTCCTGTTTAAGGACGCATCGATTTGATCTACGCAGGATCGTCAAGCAATAATAAAGTTTCTTCGCAAGAGTTGTTTTGTTTGGTGTTGACCCGCCCTTGCTCTTTCTCTCAGGTTGGTTCTCCTGACTTGTCCAGCTGTTCGTAAAAGGAGTCATTACGCTTTAGTCGATGCTTCATTTCGCTGGTCTCCGATGAAACTGGCAGCTCATCAGAGGATTACGTTTCTCTCTTTGGACTCGTGTCTGTGGAGGAGTGACGTCTGATTGGCGTTTTCCGTCTTGTTTCTTGAAATAAATGAGCGACAGTCGAGCGACGGAACTTTCTTGTTTTATTCCTTAAGTAAATGTGCCAGTCGAATGACGGAACTTTCTTGTTTTATTCCTTAAATAAATGTGCCAGTCGAATGACGGAACGATTTAAAAATTTTTCTTCCAGCAATTTCGTGTGCCAATCCTGTCTTCCCTCCTCAGGTCGTTCTTCCTATCTTGTCGATCCATGAATTCCCTACTCTACTTCGGTGTTTATCGCCCATTCTACGTCGTACGATGTTAGGAATTTGGCCCGCTGCGAATTTTCTGCGTATCGTTAAAAATGGGAGATTTGTTTGCTCTGATTGAATGATGTTCTTTATTTTCGGCCAAGCTTCTAACGCTGTAGGCGTATGAATTGTGCGTTTTTAGCTTTCCAGGTACTGAACGCGACCATCCAATCGCTCTGGTTAAGAGCGCATCGTTCTGAAACTACACAGGATCTTCACCAAATTGTACTGATTGCAGGCGTGCGAGTATTCACTCTTCAGATGGTTGACAGCGACAACTTTACTTTTTGGCATTCAATTGCAAGGATCGCAGTTGTCGTTGGAAAATCGTTTTTCACATCGTCATACACGCATTTGGTTGATCGAGAGTCGTTTGCAGTTTTTGTTTCTGTTTGCTGTTGGATACGTTGGGCATCGTTGGAATGGTGAAACTGTGTGCACCATCGTTGGATAAATCGGACATCAGCAAAGCTGTAGCAGTTCGATGGATTTTGTAAAGCTGTGAGTACCGCCGTGCGGTTTTGTTTTTGTTTTTCTTTTATGCCTGTTCGTGTGGTGAATTTTTTGTTTTGTTTCTTTCTCTTGCAACGCGTTGGGTTCTTCAAAGGTTGCACTTCAGGTTTCTCTGCATTCCACTAGAAAGTGGCAAAGTTTTCTGCGTAAGCCGTCTGATACTCGTTCAGCTAGACGGAATGCTGCTGTCTCCGGAAGAGCTCAACGGAAACGACTGATGATGACTAGCCCTCTCTAGTCTCTGACCGCCGTTGTGACTCGAGGTCGAAACAGCCCGTTTTTTCTGTATGAATTGCTTCACGCAACCCATGGGAGGGAAGAGATTTGGTTTCTCTGTTTGTTTTTGATTCTTTACTTTAGCAATTTTGCTTAGGCATTTCAGATGGAGTCTCTTGCAGTGACACGAAACGTCCTGTTTAAGGACGCATCGATTTGATCTACGCAGGATCGTCAAGCAATAATAAAGTTTCTTCGCAAGAGTTGTTTTGTTTGGTGTTGACCCGCCCTTGCTCTTTCTCTCAGGTTGGTTCTCCTGACTTGTCCAGCTGTTCGTAAAAGGAGTCATTACGCTTTAGTCGATGCTTCATTTCGCTGGTCTCCGATGAAACTGGCAGCTCATCAGAGGATTACGTTTCTCTCTTTGGACTCGTGTCTGTGGAGGAGTGACGTCTGATTGGCGTTTTCCGTCTTGTTTCTTGAAATAAATGAGCGACAGTCGAGCGACGGAACTTTCTTGTTTTATTCCTTAAGTAAATGTGCCAGTCGAATGACGGAACTTTCTTGTTTTATTCCTTAAATAAATGTGCCAGTCGAATGACGGAACGATTTAAAAATTTTTCTTCCAGCAGTTTCGTGTGCCAATCCTGTCTTCCCTCCTCAGGTCGTTCTTCCTATCTTGTCGATCCATGAATTCCCTACTCCACTTCGGTGTTTATCGCCCATTCTACGTCGTACGATGTTAGGAATTTGGCCCGCTGCGAATTTTCTGCGTAGCGTTAAAAATGGGAGATTTGTTTGCTCTGATTGGATGATGTTCTTTATTTTCGGCCAAGCTTCTAACGCTGTAGGCGTATGAATTGTGCGTTTTTAGCTTTCCAGGTACTGAACGCGACCATCCAATCGCTCTGGTTAAGAGCGCATCGTTCTGAACTACACAGGATCTTCACCAAATTGTACTGATTGCAGGCGTGCGAGTATTCACTCTTCAGATGGTTGACAGCGACAACTTTACTTTTTGGCATTCAATTGCAAGGATCGCAGTTGTCGTTGGAAAATCGTTTTTCACATCGTCATACACGCATTTGGTTGATCGAGAGTCAGTTTGCAGTTTTTGTTTCTGTTTGCTGTTGGATACGTTGGGCATCGTTGGAATGGTGAAACTGTGTGCACCATCGTTGGATAAATCGGACATCAGCAAAGCTGTAGCAGTTCGATGGATTTTGTAAAGCTGTGAGTACCGCCGTGCGGTTTTGTTTTTGTTTTTCTTTTATGCCTGTTCGTGTGGTGAATTTTTTGTTTTGTTTCTTTCTCTTGCAACGCGTTGGGTTCTTCAAAGGTTGCACTTCAGGTTTCTCTGCATTCCACTAGAAAGTGGCAAAGTTTTCTGCGTAAGCCGTCTGATACTCGTTCAGCTAGACGGAATGCTGCTGTCTCCGGAAGAGCTCAACGGAAACGACTGATGATGACTACCCTCTCTAGTCTCTGACCGCCGTTGTGACTCGAGGTCGGAAACAGCCCGTTTTTTCTGTATGAATTGCTTCACGCAACCCATGGGAGGGAAGAGATTTGGTTTCCTCTGTTTGTTTTTGATTCTTTACTTTAGCAATTTTGCTTAGGCATTTCAGATGGAATCTCTTGCAGTGACACGAAACGTCCTGTTTAAGGACGCATCGATTTGATCTACGCAGGATCGTCAAGCAATAATAAAGTTTCTTCGCAAGAGTTGTTTTGTTTGGTGTTGACCAGCCCTTGCTCTTTCTCTCAGGTTGGTTCTCCTGACTTGTCCCAGCTGTTCGTAAAAGGAGTCATTACACTTTAGTCGATGCTTCATTTCGTTGGTCTCCGATGAAACTGGCAGCTCAGTCAAGAGGATTACGTTTTCTCTCTTTGGACTCGTGTCTGTGGAGGAGTGACGTCTGATTGGCGTTTTCCGTCTTGTTTCTTGAAATAATGAGCGACAGTCGAGCGACGGAACTTTCTTGTTTTATTCCTTAAGTAAATGTGCCAGTCGAATGACGGAATTTCTTGTTTTATTCCTTAATAAATGTGCCAGTCGAATGACGGAACGATTTAAATGTTTCTTCCAGCAGTTTCGTGTGCCAATCCTGTCTTCCTCCTCAGGTCGTTCTTCCTATCTTGTCGATCCATGAATTCCCTACTCCACTTCGGTGTTTATCGCCCATTTACCGGTACGATGTTAGGAATTTGGCCCGCTGCGAATTTTCTGCGTAGCGTTAAAAATGGGAGATTTGTTTGCTCTGATTGAATGTTGACACCTTGTCTTTCTTCAGTTGGTTCTCCTGACTTGTCCAGCTGTTCGTAAAGGAGTCATTACACTTTATCATGCTCATTCGTGGTCTCCGATGAACTGCAGCTCGTCAGAGATTACTTCTCTCTTGGCTGTCTGTGGAGAGTGACGTCGATTGGCGTTTCCGTCTGTTTCTGAAATAAATACACAGTCGGAACGAACTCTTGTTTATTCCTAAGTAAATTGCCATCGAATGACGAACTTTCTTGTTTACTCCTAAATAAATGTCCAGTCGATACGGAACGATTTAAATTTCTTCAGCATTTCGTTTTCTCCCTCCTCAGTCTTCTTCCATTTGTCGATCCATGGAATTCCTACTCCACTTCGGTGTTTATCGCCCATTCTACGTCGTACGATGTTAGGAATTTGGCCCGCTGCGAATTTTCTGCGTAGCGTTAAAAATGGGAGATTTGTTTGCTCTGATTGGATGATGTTCTTTATTTTCGGCCAAGCTTCTAACGCTGTAGGCGTATGAATTGTGCGTTTTTAGCTTTCCAGGTACTGAACGCGACCATCCAATCGCTCTGGTTAAGAGCGCATCGTTCTGAAACTACACAGGATCTTCACCAAATTGTACTGATTGCAGGCGTGCGAGTATTCACTCTTCAGATGGTTGACAGCGACAACTTTACTTTTTGGCATTCAATTACAAGGATCGCAGTTGTCGTTGGAAAATCGTTTTTCACATCGTCATACACGCATTTGGTTGATCGAGAGTCATTTGCAGTTTTTGTTTCTGTTTGCTGTTGGATACGCTGGGCATCGTTGGAATGGCGAAACTGTGTGCACCATCGTTGGATAAATCGGACATCAGCAAAGCTGTAGCAGTTCGATGGATTTTGTAAAGCTGTGAGTACCGCCGTGCGGTTTTGTTTTTGTTTTTCTTTTATGCCTGTTCGTGTGGTGAATTTTTTGTTTTGTTTCTTTCTCTTGCAACGCGTTGGGTTCTTCAAAGGTTGCACTTCAGGTTTCTCTGCATTCCACTAGAAAGTGGCAAAGTTTTCTGTGTAAGCCGTCTGATACTCGTTCAGCTAGACGGAATGCTGCTGTCTCCGGAAGAGCTCAACGGAAACGACTGATGATGACTAGCCCTCTCTAGTCTCTGACCGCCGTTGTGACTCGAGGTCGAAACAGCCCGTTTTTTCTGTATGAATTGCTTCACGCAACCCATGGGAGGGAAGAGATTTGGTTTCTCTGTTTGTTTTTGATTCTTTACTTTAGCAATTTTGCTTAGGCATTTCAGATGGAATCTCTTGCAGTGACACGAAACGTCCTGTTTAAGGACGCATCGATTTGATCTACGCAGGATCGTCAAGCAATAATAAAGTTTCTTCGCAAGAGTTGTTTTGTTTGGTGTTGACCCACCCTTGCTCTTTCTCTCAGGTTGGTTCTCCTGACTTGTCCAGCTGTTCGTAAAAGGAGTCATTACGCTTTAGTCATGCTTCATTTCGTTGGTCTCCGATGAAACTGGCAGCTCGTCAGAGGATTACGTTTCTCTCTTTGGACTCGTGTCTGTGGAGGAGTGACGTCTGATTGGCGTTTTCCGTCTTGTTTCTTGAAATAAATGAGCGACAGTCGAGCGACGGAACTTTCTTGTTTTATTCCTTAAGTAAATGTGCCAGTCGAATGACGGAACTTTCTTGTTTTATTCCTTAAATAAATGTGCCAGTCGAATGACGGAACGATTTAAATTTTCTTCCAGCAGTTTCGTGTGCCAATCCTGTCTTCCCTCCTCAGGTCGTTCTTCCTATCTTGTCGATCCATGAATTCCCTACTCTACTTCGGTGTTTATCGCCCATTCTACGTCGTACGATGTTAGGAATTTGGCCCGCTGCGAATTTTCTGCGTAGCGTTAAAAATGGGAGATTTGTTTGCTCTGATTGAATGATGTTCTTTATTTTCGGCCAAGCTTCTAACGCTGTAGGCGTATGAATTGTGCGTTTTTAGCTTTCCAGGTACTGAACGCGACCATCCAATCGCTCTGGTTAAGAGCGCATCGTTCTGAAACTACACAGGATCTTCACCAAATTGTACTGATTGCAGGCGTGCGAGTATTCACTCTTCAGATGGTTGACAGCGACAACTTTACTTTTTGGCATTCAATTGCAAGGATCGCAGTTGTCGTTGGAAAATCGTTTTTCACATCGTCATACACGCATTTGGTTGATCGAGAGTCATTTGCAGTTTTTGTTTCTGTTTGCTGTTGGATACGCTGGGCATCGTTGGAATGGCGAAACTGTGTGCACCATCGTTGGATAAATCGGACATCAGCAAAGCTGTAGCAGTTCGATGGATTTTGTAAAGCTGTGAGTACCGCCGTGCGGTTTTGTTTTTGTTTTTCTTTTGTGCCTGTTCGTGTGGTGAATTTTTTGTTTTGTTTCTTTCTCTTGCAACGCGTTGGGTTCTTCAAAGGTTGCACTTCAGGTTTCTCTGCATTCCACTAGAAAGTGGCAAAGTTTTCTGTGTAAGCCGTCTGATACTCGTTCAGCTAGACGGAATGCTGCTGTCTCCGGAAGAGCTCAACGGAAACGACTGATGATGACTAGCCCTCTCTAGTCTCTGACCGCCGTTGTGACTCGAGGTCGAAACAGCCCGTTTTTTCTGTATGAATTGCTTCACGCAACCCATGGGAGGGAAGAGATTTGGTTTCTCTGTTTGTTTTTGATTCTTTACTTTAGCAATTTTGCTTAGGCATTTCAGATGGAATCTCTTGCAGTGACACGAAACGTCCTGTTTAAGGACGCATCGATTTGATCTACGCAGGATCGTCAAGCAATAATAAAGTTTCTTCGCAAGAGTTGTTTTGTTTGGTGTTGACCCACCCTTGCTCTTTCTCTCAGGTTGGTTCTCCTGACTTGTCCAGCTGTTCGTAAAAGGAGTCATTACACTTTAGTCATGCTTCATTTCGTGGTCTCCGATGAAACTGGCAGCTCGTCAGAGGATTACGTTTCTCTCTTTGGACTCGTGTCTGTGGAGGAGTGACGTCTGATTGGCGTTTTCCGTCTTGTTTCTTGAAATAAATGAGCGACAGTCGAGCGACGGAACTTTCTTGTTTTATTCCTTAAGTAAATGTGCCAGTCGAATGACGGAACTTTCTTGTTTTATTCCTTAAATAAATGTGCCAGTCGAATGACGGAACGATTTAAATGTTTCTTCCAGCAGTTTCGTGTGCCAATCCTGTCTTCCCTCCTCAGGTCGTTCTTCCTATCTTGTCGATCCATGAATTCCCTACTCCACTTCGGTGTTTATCGCCCATTCTACGTCGTACGATGTTAGGAATTTGGCCCGCTGCGAATTTTCTGCGTAGCGTTAAAAATGGGAGATTTGTTTGCTCTGATTGAATGATGTTCTTTATTTTCGGCCAAGCTTCTAACGCTGTAGGCGTATGAATTGTGCGTTTTTAGCTTTCCAGGTACTGAACGCGACCATCCAATCGCTCTGGTTAAGAGCGCATCGTTCTGAAACTACACAGGATCTTCACCAAATTGTACTGATTGCAGGCGTGCGAGTATTCACTCTTCAGATGGTTGACAGCGACAACTTTACTTTTTGGCATTCAATTACAAGGATCGCAGTTGTCGTTGGAAAATCGTTTTTCACATCGTCATACACGCATTTGGTTGATCGAGAGTCATTTGCAGTTTTTGTTTCTGTTTGCTGTTGGATACGCTGGGCATCGTTGGAATGGCGAAACTGTGTGCACCATCGTTGGATAAATCGGACATCAGCAAAGCTGTAGCAGTTCGATGGATTTTGTAAAGCTGTGAGTACCGCCGTGCGGTTTTGTTTTTGTTTTTCTTTTGTGCCTGTTCGTGTGGTGAATTTTTTGTTTTGTTTCTTTCTCTTGCAACGCGTTGGGTTCTTCAAAGGTTGCACTTCAGGTTTCTCTGCATTCCACTAGAAAGTGGCAAAGTTTTCTGTGTAAGCCGTCTGATACTCGTTCAGCTAGACGGAATGCTGCTGTCTCCGGAAGAGCTCAACGGAAACGACTGATGATGACTAGCCCTCTCTAGTCTCTGACCGCCGTTGTGACTCGAGGTCGAAACAGCCCGTTTTTTCTGT